>NW_022436992.1:6288562-6316903 GCF_009761245.1 Sapajus apella | reverse complement strand
AACAAAAAAAAAAAAAAAAAAAAAAAAAAAAAAAAAAAAAAAAATACTAAGTCATGCAATATCTTCAGTTTCTAACTACAACTTGCTTGGTTTTAAGGGCTCACCTAGCACTAATTTCAGCATTGATGAGTTATCATCATATATATTGAAAAAACACAAACAATTTGAATTTCAAGAGGATCCTTAACGTGATGTTCGTTAACAGTATTAAAAATATTATTTTAACTATCACCTTAGTTTTTTCTTATTTTTTAAAATGTAGTTAGATTTTATCACTGTGTAAAAATTTTAAAATGTACAGAGAAACAAGGTAAATGTGTGATGATATTTGAAAAGAGTTTTCTAAAGTGCTATGAAAACAATTGTTTTAACTTCAATACTCTTGTTTGTAAAAAGTAAGAAATGAATGCCATTTTACCTTATTTAAACTTTTATTTGAAACATTTTCACTGGAACCCTTACTTGCTTTGGGGAGTAGAAATATATACATCGCTAAGACAGGAAGATTTGGGAATAACCAGGAAAAGAGGTAGATGGGGACCTTTTTAAGAAGGTTATGTCTAGAGGATGACTGTGATGGTTTCTCAGGAGTCTTGTTTTTAGAAAAGTGCACCTCCACTCCCAGACACTAGGCTGGAAATGAGATTGGCAGATAAACCTAGAAGTATCTTATCTGCCATCTTCTACTCTTCCAGAGGGAAGAAGTGAACGGCTCTATGTAAAGCAGTATGTATATCCAAGGTGAAAGGTCAAGATTTCACCTAGTCCTATGGTTCTCATCTAGGGGTGAATTTTGCCACCCACTCCAGGATACATTCAGCAATGTTTGGAGATGTTTGCGATTATCACTACTAGAGAAGAGAAGTTACTACAGGCATCTTTTGGGAAGAGCCAAAGAAGTTCTTAAACTTCCTACGACAAGCTCCCTATGGGAAAGAATTATCCAAACTAGGCTAGACTGAACCAGCTGAAAGAAGCAAACCCAGTTTTCCTAGGAAAGATATTAAACTGTCCTGAGAAGCTCTCACTATAGTCTACAAGTTTCTCTTTCCACCATTTCCTAGACTAGTGTTTTCACAGGTGTGAGACAATAATCATCTGCAACCAGGAACATTTAGGAATCTCGATTCCTGATCCCTTCTCAGAGCCACGTTTCAGAACTGTGGATTTCAGGAATCTCCATTTTGATTGGCTATGTGATTCATTTACAGAGTAAAATGTTACAATCACTATTTCGCTTCTTTTGAGGTCATTCCTTTCTGTATTTTCAACTATCCCCTCTCTGTGATTCCTCTAGGACTCCCAATGATAAAAGAATGCAATCTTGATGACAGAGGAGACCTTGGCTGGGTTGCTCACCGCTGTTATGTCCAGCACCTTGCTTGGGGTAGACATGATGTAAGAAGAATAAGAGGGCATCAACATTATCCAAAAGATGATATGGTCTTTTGTGAGGAGAGAAGGTAACAAAAAATATGTACTCATTTGTTAGTACGCCCACATTCTGGACCCTGTGCTAAATGTATGGTGCACATCAATACCATTAATCCTAATAATAACTCAATGAAGTAGATACTAGTATCATTCTCAATTTACAGCTGAGAAAATGGGGCTCAGAGAGGTAAGGCAACTTGCCCAGGTCATACAGCCAGCTATTGTTCCACTTAACGGAGGGCGTACACTTGTAAGAACTGCTACTGAAGCCTACCTCTTCCCAGTTCTTTTCAGATTCCTCATAAGAGGGGGTTCATTGCATTAGTCAAAGCCTTCATTGGCAGCTTCTCTCTGCCAGTATAACTCAGCAAAGGAAGGCTACTGGGAAAGCCCTCCACCTCCCAGAAAAGCTGGCATCCTGTAGACAAGAGTCACCTATCTTAATTCCCTCAAAAACATAGACAGAAGCCTTTTTAAACTATTTGTAGAACAACTAAATTTGACTTTCAAGTTTCAAAAAAACTATAAAGAATAGGTTTTTATTTCCATTCTCCAAATTCTTGCTTACTTCGAATCGAATCTTATCAGGGTAATTTCGTCTTTATTCTTAACATCCTGTCTTGGTTGCTTATCTGATATTCATTTGCTCTTCTCTTTATTTGGCATCTAAATTTTAATCAGGGCAGGAATGTGCCTATCTAAAACATTGTTTACCAGTCTCTCTTGCAGCAAGCCATACACACATGGAGATGAAAGTGGAAATTGGAGAAGGGAAGAGGGGTGGATTCTTCTAGGAACCCTATATTATATTAGGTACTAATATAGCACCTGGTTTAACCCTCTAACCTCTTCATTTTACATGAAAAATGGAAAGATGGAACACTAGCAGTTATCTTGGGCCAAAAGATGAAAATAGATGAGCCATAAAGTTAGGAGGTGTCAAAGTCGTTGATGATTCTGTGTTCACTCTACTGTCCCTGAACTACAGACAGACCTATTCCATGTGAAACAGAAATAGCTCTCTATTTTATCATTGTTTTATCATTTGCAGTTGAATCTAAATTAAAACATGTAAAAGTCTATACAAATTTTTAATACTAATAGTAGGCATTAAAAATTTAGTAGACTTAAAAATATTTCATATTTTAGTGCTTTAAAAATATTTCACATTTAAATATAATTATTTAACAATTTACATGTCATAACCTTTGCATAAGGGGGCATATGAAACCAACTATGTTACTTTTAAATTTATTTTCACAATAAATTACTAATTTGATCCATTCAGCTTTTTGGGAAAAAAAAATCTGTAGCTTTCCATGGCATCTTTTTTTAAAAATCAGGTTAAATTATTAAAAAGGGTTCACATAATATATAACAAAATTTAACAGAGTAAATTATAAAGAAATTAACTAGAAAAATAACTGCATTTAATTATTTGATTTTTGGCCCCACATCTTAGGTAAACAATGCATTTGAAATCTAGCATTTGAAGTCAGGTGCTTTCAGGTAGAAATAAATGAATGAAAATATGAATGACTGACAGACTTCAGAATCAATTATTAGGATTTTTTGGGTCTGATAATTTACTACAGTGGAGGAAGGGGTGGTAAGCTAATGTGTTAGGCATGGATTATGTGTTCATTATGCAGGGAACCAGGGGAAAAAATGAACATTTAAACATCTTCCCTATTATAAGTAGCTTACAGACTAGTTGAGAGAAATATAATGACCTTAAAGTGTCATACATGAAGTGACAGAGAATACACCATGCTGTTGGAGAATATCAAAGAAGTCTTCCCGAAGCACTACTGTGTACCAGGCACTGACTTTGTGACCTTCAGGAAGTTAAATGAAATCCTCTGAACCTCATGATTCTAATATTTTCAATGGGGATGATAGCGTCTCCTCCAGAACACAACTGAAAAAACATTTATTTCATGGTGCATTTTAAATGCTTCATACAATGCCTGACATACACTAATCCTTTAGTATATTAATATATCTTAATATAATTGTTGATATTTTGGTATTTACCATGGGAATCTGTCCCTCTGAGTAGCTATCACTATTCTAATAAAAAGCAAAAGTCCATGGAAATTAAGGATGTTACTAAGTTTCATCAATTATAAAGGACAGCGTTGGTTTCCTAATTCACACCTAATAGCAATATGTTTCTTACGATTTTAACATTATTTAAGAGTATAGTATTCTCTAACTTATTCTTCAGATATACAACAATCAAACCACATAGCTGTCGCTGTGCTGTGCTTGGCATTTATTTAGGTAAATGAGTAGGCCTTGAGGTAAATAATTTTGCCTGGAATATCTTTTTAGAACCACCCAAGTTTGTATTTGCTTTAGTTAGTGTAAGAAGGGCAATGACAGAGCCACAGATCATTGGCAAGAAATATCTCTAAGAACTAAAAATATATTTTTTTACCGTATGAGATGATATCTATATATATAATCTTTAGATCAACATTAATTTGTTCAGTTAATGGCAGGCACTGCTTCCTACCAGTCCGCTGATTCTAGACAGTGACCTTATCTATACCAAGAGAAGACAGTGAAATTAACCGTGCAAAACAAATAAAAATAGGGTTCCCCCTATTTTTTGACTTCCAAACAAAGCTATTCACAAATTTAAAAAATACAGAAGATTCTGGTGATCTGGAAATGAAATGCTGTATGCAAAGCAACTAGGGGGATAAATTAGAATAAATCCTTGTTGCTGTGAGCGGAGGCTCACTTTATTCTTGACCAGGGCTCATTTTCATGTCTCAGTAAAATGTAACATTCTTTTCTAGTATCTCCTTCTCCTTATGTCTTTTACCACTTCTCTAACTTTCTATACAGATTGATGGGTGTAGGATAACAGCTGTTGTTCATGGGGGAAAAAAAAACCACAGATAAAGAATTTAGCACATGTAAGTGACTATTGATTTAAACAAATAGTTCTGTAATTAATATTTTCAACACAGACCACATAGGTCATATGCTGCATGGGTGTGAAAGCTTGGTTCTTCCAGTTATGATGAGAATGCTAATATACACTTTTTTCCCCCCCAAGGAAGTTCACTTAATAAAGGAGTCAAATGGCCCTACCAAAGAATACCATCCAAAACAAATGTTACTTACTCTGGGCTGTTGCCCCTATCTCTTATCTCCGCACAACTTGGAAGATGTGTAACAACTTAGCTTCAGTCTTCACTAACTCTTTGTATTGTAATATGACAAAGAAAACTGAAGGATCGTCTCTTGAATGTTTACAGTTTCATGTCCCACTTTCAAGGAGATTTAATAGCATCACAGATTATTTACATTTAATAACCATCTGTCTTAGTTCTTTCTCATGCTTAACCACAATTTAAGCCAATTTTCTTTAGAATATTCTTATATTGCCCTTAACTCCTATTTTCCCCAAATCTTTTAATAATACGATACTTTATTTTATTTTGAAACTGCTTCCAAGAACATAGAAACAGAATGAGTCAATTCTGTTGCCTTGCAGGGATTCTAAAAGGTTGGTGTGAAAATGAATCACCTGGTATGTGTTGGGGAGTGGGATGGGGTAGTTAATTACAGACTCCAAGAACCTACTCCCTACCGTTCCTGATTCGAGAAGTTTATAACATGGCCCAGGATCCTGCATTTTAAGTCTCCCTCAAACCCCTTGCTGAGCTGGCATGGAGATAATGCTGATCATTTTCAATGCTACTCATTAAAATCAGCATGAGTCAGAAGAATTTCTTTGATATCCAGCACTAACCTCACATCTTTTATTTTTCTCCATCTTTCCAGCTCTGACATTTTCCAGTCCAGTCAGTCTGGAATACTTCTTATATACCCTCAGTGCTATGGATGCTGTTTCTTTTCCGAGATATTCCTCCCTCTCTTTCCATTTGGAAAACTCCTATTCAGTTATGCATGAAGTCTCAAAAAAAAAAATTACTACCTCTTTATCCTTTTCTACAAAAATGGTCATAATATGTATTTCTTTTAAAGTGATTATTATAATCATAGTTACTAGTTCATGTGTTTTCCATGCTAATTCTGTGAATCCCTCCTAAATGGAATAGGGAATATCCCATATTACATAATCAATGAGTTTGCTGAATTATAGCTCTGACTGATGCTTTACTTCTAAAATGACCTCTAAAGATGCCTAGGAGGAAGAAAGGGGAATAGTTGTCATCCTCATCATTGTTCTGTTCAAACAAACATAATCTTAGTATCTCTCAATTTTTAAATTTTGTTCCACAAAATCTAACTTCTACTTGAACATTTTTCTTTTTCAAGGAAACCAGTGCTAGGAGAGTAGTTCTTGCTTTGTTAAACTGCCTTTGATCATACTACTTCACCATTCCCAAACAGAAAAATTTAGCCTTTGAAAGTGATTTCCTGAGAAAACAAATTCTAGAAGCTAATTCTGATGTCACAATAGAAAATTAGAAGTCATGTCACTGGATGATCTAAACTGAGTCTTGCTTATTTACTAAGTCCTTAGAATCTGGTAAAAGGGCTATATGACAGAGCCATTTTATTCGTGGAATTCCAGTCTTTTAGAATGGCCAAGGTAATAACTTGGAAGAGACTTGAATGGCAAGAAATACAAAAACAGTTTTCCCTAAGTGAGGCAAAATACCCACCGCAAATCATCTGTGAATCTACAGCAACAGAGAGGCTTTCAAATGTAAGTGTTCTTTGTCAATATAAATAAAACATGCCCAAATCAATAACCTATTTCCAAGAGTATATGGGAAGGAGACTTGCATAATGATGTTTAGTTTAACTTAGTGTTAAAACCTTGTCAACACTGACGATTAAAGGGTGGAGAGACTGATGTTATTCTTGCTTAGTGCACAAGGAAACTGTTTGCTTCATAAACTCATCCTAGTTACAAGGATTCTCATTAGCTGGTGGACATTTCCATCACTATCTGACATTTCTAAATCTGTTGTTGATTAACCCCCAAATAATGATCCCTTTCTACTTTTATCACAATACCAGAATATCTCCAGGCTAGAGTCTTCCTCTTTCCTTCCTCTGGCTTTTATGTATTTCTCTTCCATAGTTGTGGCTGTGAGTGGTCATGTGGAGTTTTATGTAACTGACCAAACTCCTGCCTGATTATATTTTTATAATTACTCAATTCACTCACTTGCTGCCTCCTCAATTCTTCCAAAGACATCTCATCTTGTATAGTCAGCATATAATTTATGGGAAAAGTGTTCAGAAAAAGTATGAGGTTTAACTATAAGCAATAAATTTTGATTTTGAAACAGAAGGTATCTTCAGCTCCATTTACAATTCTGGGGTTTTGAAGACCGGGAACACTTCCCTGCCCTTTTTATGTACAATAACACACAAACCTAAACCACTCTGTTCTCTGCTAGCTAAAAGTATCAGCTTTTTATGAGACCCTCCCAGTGCAATCCAGCCCACCCAGACCACAGGGATATTTCTTTTGGCACTTAATGTATTCACTTCTAAGCTGGTACTTGGCACATATATAGACTCCCCAAAGAGGCTGCACATTCCTCAAATTTAGGAGCAAGGCTTTACATTTTTTTTTATCCCCCATAGTACATAGTTCCATACTTACCAATTCCCTACTCATCAACACTTCCAAAACCACATAGGATTTCCTGCAATATTACATAGGTAATTTTAAACTTTGAAGTCCCAGTGAGATCAGCTACATCTATTACCTAGTAAACATTTTTTACATCCCCCATAATTAGAATAACACAAAGGTATGGAGTTAAAACATGAATCGGTCTTCCAAAATCAATATGGAGCTTCCTATCATGGATTCTGCCTCTCTTCAGATGTCAATTGATATATAACTTTCTAAGCGGTTTAGATTTAGTCGATTAATCAAATGATATTGTCTATTTAAAACAAATGGCTCAGGCACATCTATCATAAACTAGCACTATATCAGATAGGCAGCACATTTTAAAACCTAATTTAAACAGAATGTTTTTTCTGGATTTAATAATTGGGTGTACAACATAAAAACTATATTTCATCAACTATTCAATCATTTTCCCATAAACCAGTTCTTCAAAAATATATCATAAAACCATAGATTTTTTGAGCATGGATGCATTAGAATATCTCTTTTTGATCATCTACCATCATTTTACAAATGAGAAAAACTGAGGCCCAAGAGATCTAAGTAATTTACTTTGAGTTACCTAACAAGTCAAGCACAGAGATAGAACTAGCATACCAAGCATTCAGACCCCAAATTAATGCAACTTCCATTCCACTTCACTGTCTCCTTTAGAGCATAATGTATGTATTTTAAAATTAAACTTTTAATACATACACAATGGATTTAAAAAACACTGAACATCACTATAAATGAAACATGCGCATGAAGATAAATAAGTGCATGCACAACGCATTCCATGATAGACTCTCTGAATTTGCACAAGCGCACAACACAACCGTTCTTAACTCACGAAGTTTAAAGATGATTGTGTCCCAAGGGTTTGAAAATATGAGCATTTCTTACCTGGCAGCTGTATGAGGGGTTGATAAAAGACATTAAAAACTTGAGCTATGATTAGACATCAGATTTTTCTAGCACTGAAGGTTTGCTTCTACCTGGGTTTCAGGAGTCTAGTACTTTTAATGGAAGGCAGGTCATAGACTTGAGAGGGATAATCCAACATGTAAGACTGGCATTATTGCCCACATTGCAATATTAGGTTGCCTGCAGGTGATTGTCATCAAAATCTTTCTACTGGCCAGTTATGGCCCTACCTTTTTTTTTTTAATCAGGCCTGACGCCTTTACCGTATAGTCACTTATTTAGGTTAGAAAACTTAGGTAATCAAATAACTTCAAAACCCATTCCCTAACCCCAGGGTACAAAAGAGGGCAGTATCAGCTATAGTACTTTTAAATATAAAAGTGTATAACTTTGGGGATCATGGATTTATGCATAACAAAGAAGCTGTTGATGAGACAGACGGACTCTTCATTTTAAACCAAAACTAATCTCCAACACAAATGTTCATCATGGCTAGTTAACTAGGGATGTATATTTTGAAAAACAAAAACAAAAAATAACACCCTCTTTACATATTTTATAATACTCATAATCCATACCAGGATGCTTTCATCCCACCCTATGAAAAAAACAGGGTATCACATTCTGATGGTCAAACACTTCTAAGAACAGCCACCCTCATGCTTTGATATCCCTTAAAGAGTCAACTACCTCCGTGAACACCCTTTACCCTTTTATACAAAAGCTTGCATCTTGACAGTTTTAATAGGTACCCAGGAAAGAACAGGGAAAGAAGTGGAGAAAAGTGCTCACTCCAGTTGAGTTTTTCTTTCTAAATACTAAGGCATATAAAAGAACTAATCAGTAACATAATAGAAACCCAAATGAAACAATAGCAGCTTTTCACACCTCTACCAAGAGACACTATACAACAGCATCAGTGTTTATGACGGCAACAACAAAATGGGCAGCAAATCTGGCTGTGACACCTTGAAATGGCTGTGAACTTAAACTTGCAGGAATCGTAACTTTTTTCAAAAAATGAACATGTCAGTCATTGCATTAGAAAGCTTTCATTTGTTAACACCCAAAGCAGTTGTTGATAATCCTCGTGTATCATCCTCATGTACATTTTAACTTCCTCAATTTTAGAAGGACCCACTGATTCTCAGGACAACCATCAGTAAAGGATATTTCATGACCCTGAAATCATCCAAACAAAGAAGAATACATCCTTCTGACTAGCCTTCCTTAGAGAAGCTCACAAAGAGACTACAGAATATATTCATTCCACATATGCCATGACTTTCAGTCCCAATGGGAAGAAAGACTGAGAAATCAAGAAATAAAAATACCATTTTCACTTCTCAAGTTTAGACCACAATTGAAGAATATATCTGTGCTGTGGAATTTCTGACCCACATAAAGAATAAATAGGTCATTTGCCCAAAGTTGGTCTAAATATCAAGAGGCCTTAAGTGGGCACATTTTCATTTCCCTCAAATCCAATCCCCCCTGCCTTCAGAATTAATGATTACAATGAAAGACATTAGATTAGAAAGTCAAGTTACTCACCATGGAGGAATCACTGCTTCCACTCCCGATCGGAGCTCCCTCAGCACAGGTTGGGAGGTGGGTAGAAAGTTGACTAGCCCTGCCCCCATCTATGACATCACAATCTACCTCATAAAAGGTAGTGAAAGTGCTCTGAACTCCTGTCTGATTTCCGAGAGATACAGAAAAGAGAGAGTGAGAGAGAGAGCAAGAGAAAAATAAAACGTACCCTACTTGGGAAGGGATTAGGGAAGTGGAAGAGGGAATGGATAACTGGGTAAAAGAGCTATATGAAGGAATTAGGTGCTGAAAGAGATATACATTTCTTGACTTTAAGCTGGCTGACCATTCGGATTTCTTAGTGGCTCTTGAACAGATAAAGGAACCACATGGGAGGAGAATGAAGATGCACCCTGCCTTGTCAGGCATTGTAAGGGACAACTGTAGTGGGGCGCAAAGGGGGTGAATCCCCTATTTAAAGTGTTGAAGATCACCAAGAGAGAAGGCAAGGGCTGCAGCTCTTAAAGCCTGGAACGGTATGTGGGGATCCCAGATGTCTTTCTTGGATGTTCCATCGCCCTGCTGTGTGACCTTCCTTAATTTCTTGGCCTCTGTACATCTAACCTCTGTACATGGTCCTCTACTAAAGGGATACTTACCTCTTTCATTGGGATCACTGAAAGACTAAGACATTTGTTGTTGCTACAATTGCAACTCTTTTGACTCTTCCTTTTAACCCAAGGGTGGACGGCGTGAGGGGCATAATTTAAAAGATAAGCCAATAACCAATGCCCTTTTCTACCTTTAGAATCCTTTCATAAAATTCTTTCAATTTAAAATGTTGCTGAGAATCTTGACTTTTTTGTGTGTATCAAATATAAAATGCAACTAAAAGGAGTCCATTTTCAAAACTGTAGGAAAAAATCAAATGGCAAGTTTTCTGCAAGCATAAAAAAAAATGCACTACCTCTCTCGGAGATCAAGATACATGACCCAGTGATGCCAACTGATCAAACATTTTTGTTGTGGGCAATTTCTGCTATCATCATAGCTTTACTTACCAAGTCCAGTTTTCATAGAAAACAAGACAAGATGTGACAATGACATGTAGAGTACTAAAGTATTTTTTTAAATGCAAATATAGGAGTTAAAAATAGAATACTCAAAGTTATAGATTACGATAAAACAAAAGTAAAAGACACTATTGAAGAGGAGGCACATCCTGAAACCATCCGCATGGATGTCAGGGCTTCGTCTGCCTAGTGGAATCCATGAAAAGTGAAACCAGCTCTTTCCACAGAAAAATATTTAGTACACCTAGGCACTCAAACAATAACTTGCAAATTATGGCATCACAAATGGGTAAAAACCAAAGACTATTTCTATATACAGATAAACAAAAATCCTAATTTGGGATTTACTTTTCTGTTTTAAGCCAATATAATTCTATTTCTAAGCCTGTCATTCTTAGCATACTAAATACATAAGTGTATTACAATAATTGCAATTTAAAATTAAGCAAAATTGGCAGATTAGAGAGCAGTTTGAAACACAGAAGCTACTAAATTCAAACTGATTATGAATCTAGCAACATCACGTCCATTTTTCACTTCAAAATAAATGTTAGAGACATTTAAAGATGTCTCTAAAGAATTAAAGTCAATAGGAAAAAAATCTTGCATATAAAAAGAAGGGTGTTTTTCCTCTATTTGACTTTTTCTGTACTTATGAGAGGAGGCATATATTTTCCCTGCTATATCATTTATTATTTTCAATAATTGTAAGTCTAAATTCAAATTCTATATTTAACAGATTTTTTTGTATGAGATTTTGCAATTAATGGCCCTATGAAGTTTTATTTTCTCTCCACCTTTACATCTTGGACCATTGACTAGTTGGCTTATCTTTGACTTTTTATAACAATCTCATTTGGCTTTATAAGTTAGGCAACTTCTGATTTTCCTATTGTAGGAAATAAATTGGTCATATATCACAATTTCTCACTTTTAAAAACTATGTATTAGAAACTTATTGGGATCATCTCATAAAAAAATTAAAGGTCATTAATACTAATGATGCAATTGTCCATTCTTCCAATAAACACCTTAAGTTTTTAGCTACTGAACAAACAGATGGTACAATTCTCCCAACGTTAAGATATTAGAATAAAAATGGAGTTAAACATTTTTAAAATATTGAAATAAAACAAAATGAACTTAGATTGTCTGTTGGCATGTCTTATAATTGCCTGTTGTCACTTTGGAAATGGAGCATGACTTCAGGAACCCAATGCAAAACTAGGCTGCATCAAAAGGATGCAGAGTGGTGAACTGTGCTGACCTCTTAGGTGAATTTAGCATGACTGCTTGTGACAATAATGCCTTTAGTTATGACATTAGTTAAAATAATAAAACTGTCTTTGATAAAGGATGCAAAGCTAGGATCAGATAATTTCCAAATCTTAGGATCTAATGACATTTTTCATGAAAACTAAGTTCTATTCCAATTATAGATATGCTGCATACTTCTCATGATATTGCAGAAATGGGTAAGAGCCCTTTAGGACAAGATACAAAGTGTTTGCAAGATTTCAGTAGTCAAGAGATTCCATTATTATAGTCCCAGTTATAATTTCATTCTGACCAGACAGATGTAAGGCTGGTCTCAAATTTTTGTTTGAGGTTAAAAAAAAGTTGTTTAGCTTCTTAGCACAAAAGTTTGAGAAAAGTCAGGTGAAATAATATGGGTGTTTCAAAAGAACAATCTGCAGATGCATTTATCATGTAATTCATCATGAAAGACATCGTCAAGATTTTTTCATGTAAGTTGACCAAAATGTTATAATTGAAGAGAAAGACCTCAGTAAGGGAGGCTCCATTAAATGTGAATAGCAGCAGATTCAAATTGGAAGTTTCAGATAAAGAGATGTTCTGATTTTGTTTTATGGTAGTGTCTCACATACAGAAATTTGGGCTGACAAAGGTGCATGGTTCTTAAAAGACGGCGTTGACCATAACTTCTCCAGGATAGTCTCAGTTGCAAAAGAGATTTGCCCAAGAAAATGGATGAAAGAGGTCAAGAGGCAGGTTGTACCAATTTGACAGGACATCTAGCCATATTTCCAGTCAATTTCATTATCAGCAAGGCATCTGCACAGATGAAGGTATTCAGAGAGAAGTAATAAAACAAGATATAGTATTGATGATAAAAGATTAAACGTCTAAATTAAGAAAGCTTGCCTTCAAGAAAATAGAATTAGGATGAAGTATTTGAAATATATTTATAGCCTAGAAGGAAAATGACTATTAAGATAGAGTAAGGCAATGTGTTTTAATGCGGTAAAAGAAATCTGAATGAAGAAACTCCACATTGCCCATCCGGAAACGCTTCTTATTTGTAAGATACATGGGCCATAATGTGGTACATATTTCTCTTCTAAGGGCTAGGCTCAAGGGCATATTTTATAAATGATTTAAATTAGGCTGGAAAAAGCACTTGACAAAATAATCTGCAGGGACAGAATGTAGACGACAGTAAGTTAAACACACTTTTATTTCTAGAATATAGTAAACCAAGAAAACAATGAATGTGCACAGAGATAGCCATCAACAGATACTCTGGTATTCTAGCTGAAAAACCGATTTCAGTGAGCTGAGAAACTAAATGGGAAAAAAAAAAAAAAAACATAGACTACACAGTCTTAACACCGGACAGAAAAATTTATCCTTTCCATGAAAATTATTTGGTATGAGAGATAAAGAGACTTTAAATTCCCCAACTCAACCAAAATATATCACTGTGCCTTTTACATAGTAGGGATGCAGTAGAAATGTTGAATTCAGTGAATCAGAAAATATTCTTATGTGAACAAGAAATAAATGCACCTGTTTGAATCTCTAATTGTTTGCCATTGGAAATCAGAAACAACTTATGGAAACACTGATTTTTTTGAGAAAAATATTATTGTCCACAGGTCATCAAATCCAGTACTGAATAAAAAAAAATCCTGACTCAGTTTTGCTATGCATTCTATCTTCTTTATTTTTAACCAGCTAAGGTAATGGAAAGATGTGTAAAATCAATGACAAAATCCCCAGATAATCTTTAGCTTGATTTTAATATCCATTCTCTTTTACCTATTCATAGTATATCACTTTGTTCACATATCAACTTTTTTCTTCAACAAACTTCAGTCCATGAATTCCTGGGGAAAGCCCAAGTAGAAACAAGCAAAAAAAAAAAAAAAAAAAAAAAAATCACAATGGACTTAAGTAACCAATTCTAAACAACCTGTTTCTTGACTAGAGCTGAAAAATTCAGTGTTTACAGGGCTCAATTTACAGATACTGTTTCTAAATAAAAGTCTTTAACTCAACAGTATGGCTTCCCATAATTATTTGATTCAATGTAAGGAAACAGGTATATCTGGATTTGCTTTTACACATCCAAAACTGGTTCAAAACTGGGGATAGGGTGGCTTTTAAGATACTTCTCAAAGCATTAATTATTTGAAACATTATTTGAAATGATATCTTAAAATTATTTTAAATAAAAAATCTTGGAATGAAATCAGACAATTCTCAAAAATGAACAAGTAATCAAAATTAAAATATGTCTTATGGGGAAGCTTTATAAAATAGTACTTCTTAAATAGGTTTGTCTGGGTTTTACAGATATCCTAAGATACAGTCGTCCCTTGGTATCTATGGGGAATTGGTTCTGGGACCCTAGCAGATACCAGAATTCAAGGATGCTCAAGTCTCTGATACAAAATGGCGTCGTATTTGCACATAACCTATACATATCCTCCTGTATACCTTAAGTAATCTCTAAATTACTTATACCTATTATAATGCAAATGTTATATAAATATAAGTACTATATCGTCTTTTATCTGCACTATTTTTATTGCTGTATTGTTATTTTCATTTTTTTCCCAAATATTTTCAATCCCTGGTTGGTTGTATTCTCACATACAGAACTCACAGACACAGAAGGCCATCCGTACATGCAGTCACCTCCCCTCATCCAGGAACCTCCCTTGTGTCCAATTTTTAAGTTTTCACAAAGTATTACTGCCAATTGGCTATAATTGTCAGAGTATTAACTGAATTCTAAGATATTAATTGATAATGAATTAAGTTGTCAATTATTTGCCTTTCTTCTTTTAATTAGAGCATCTCAAAACTTACTTAAAAAGTTTCTAAGACCCAAAGGAATGAATTTTACGGATTGAATGACAAGTAATGGAACTGACATCTCAGGGCACAGATACTCTTCTTAAAGCTACTAACTTCTTCTACTCTTACAAACAGTAACGTCCTCAAACTAAAATAGAAACAATCCTCAGCCCACAGGTTTACGTGAAACAATCAAATCAATCCAGAGTAGATCGAAGTAAGGTCAATCCATGTCTCCAGTTAAGGTAAAAAGTTATTTGCTTAGTCTGCTTCCTAGCTTGGCCACAACACAATCTATTTTCCTATTTCAAAATGAGTACATCGGAACACAGTTTTTTTCCCCTTACGCATAAAAAAATTCAGTTAGATAACCGTTTTAATTCCATCAATGAATAACTGATTTTTTTAAATGGCCGTAACAGATTATATTGGTAAGTTTGGAGTGACCATCACAGAAAATGTAACTGAAGAGCCACTTCCTACAGTGGAGAAATATACCAGATTCCTTTGTACAGGACTTTTGAATTCAGAGAACATATACAGGTGCAGGGCAAAAGACACAAAGCTTTCTATGATGCCCAGCACCCAAAGAAATTTTTACTTTCCTCATTAAAATTCCTATTAATTTCCAATATCTTCCAAAAATAATAGTCTTGAATTGGTAAACTGTCACTTTTACAACTCTGGGGGAATGAATTTTCACTGAAAAACCGTTTAAAGGTTATTTCCCTCTGTAGGTTTCTATAATTTGGGTTGTGCAGAAACCAATGACCATTCACACTGGTATAAATGTAAATAAGGAGGACTTAATACAGGAATCAGAAGGCAAAAGGTTATAGGTTCACTATCAACAGTTTGGGGAATGTGTTTGGGGGAAAATATGGAATCATGCAACAACTGATTTTACTAGCAAAGTGTATGCAAAGAACTACTGGCATTCTGTAAATGGTAACTATTCCTTTCATTTTCTTAGCCATAGTTTCTCCATTAACCCTAACATCCAGATTTACAACCTGAAGTTTGTTTTTATCTTAACTCTCTCTAGATTTGGACAGTTCAACTTTTCCTAGGTAAGGGAAGGTCCTTTAAGCGTGGAAGGTCTGGATAAAATTCTTTTGAACTGCTGTGAATTCCTAGAACACATACCCTTTTGTTCAAATGAAGCGTGAACATGCATTCTAAATCCAAATTGAAAGAGCTAGCACTTTAGATTTTTTCCATTACTGTTACCCCTTGATCCATGGAGATCATGAAGGATTGACTATAGACAGAATAGAAGATATATAAAAAAAATTAACAAAAAAGGGTTGCTTAATGTACAGGTCTACATAATTAGATGCAATTCTTGTTTCAGTGGCTGTTTTATCTCATTACAAAATACTGGCACTTTTTACAAATAAAAGGAATACAGAACTCTTCAAATACAATGTAATTCTTACCTCAACCCACCATACATATATCCCTGTGCAAATATATCCAACATTTTTTTTCCTCTAGTTTGTATTGGATCGGATAATTTCTAGTTATCAACCTTGTTAAGTTCCTGACTACTTGACTAAGGCTTATTAAGGATGTAAGGGTAAATTTCAAATTAATTGTGCTCTGTGTGTGTTTGTGTTTTGGATACACATATGCATCTTTGAATACATGCCAGTGTCAGGTAGAATTAATTTGAACAGTATCAGTTTCCAATATTTTATGAATGTATTATCTATACCATGAATATTCATGTTGATCATAATTACAGTCTGATTTTTTAAAATAATGTGAAACATGGGCAATAAGAATTACTGTAACTGACCCTTCAGTCTCCAATCTTCTCTTTGCCAATTCAGATCCTACCACTGTCACAAGTTATATTTGCTCACCTTGACATATCTCTCTCCTAAACCCAGTTGAGAGGCATTCAAATTTGGAAAAGAGATATTTAAATGACAAGTCAAAAGTGCATATTAGGGCAAGTTTCTCAGTCTCTCAGGAAAAGATCGGTAATCCATTCATTCAGCCTGAGGACTTAAGCAACTAGCATTCTTCACCTCCACACTTTTGTTATTATATAGACATTTCTATGTAATAAAATCTGTTAAAATCTGTGGCCATAAATTATATCCTTGTCTCTCCAGAACATTGAATTCCTGATCAAAGTAGGGTTATTGCTGTTATGTTCTGAATTCATTGTTATAATGAGGAGCCTGTTATATTTTAATTTTTAAAAAAAGTTCAGGTAGGCTTTGTCAGTTTTATCAGAATGTTTGATATTCAGTATGCATAATTTTAAAATCCCACATTAGTATTTCTTATATTATTCAGAATCATATGCAATGTATATGTCTTTGGGTAGCTAACAATATTAAAGGTCAAGGACTGATTTTTATTTTTTCAGATCCATATATACATTCCATTTTTAACTTTAAAGGTACCCATTAAACCCTGCAAAACCTAGCAAATAAAAATTTGTCAAAAACATGATAATTAAATATACAGGTACTACCCATATCCAGACACTGGAACATATTTGTATTCAAAATAGTATTTACATACTAAAACAAATATATGGCATAACTTTGATCCATAAGATAATGCTGTAACATTTACTGGACATTACTTGCATTAAACTAATTCATGATATATGTTGTTTAACTTTCTATTTCTTTTGTCTTTTCTACCGTCTTCCTTTATGTCTCTTCTCTTCTCTTCTCCCCTCCTTTCCCCCCCTTATCTTTCTGCTTTCAATATTCCTTGTTTTCAAAAAGCCTGTAAACTGGCTTAAGAATTTAAGCAAACATTAAACTAAGCAAATAAATAAAGCCATAGAGACCGTTTAATCTTCTGAAACTCAATTTTCTCTACTTTCATTTTAACAATTCTATCTTTTTCAAAATTTTCCATTTCTCCCTTAGTAACCAGGTTAAGCTGAATTGGCTCACAAATTCATTTTCTACTTTGAGGTTTAATAAGAATGTCACCTTTTGGTTGTTGAGAGGGGTTTAGGCCAATGACAAAGAAAACCGGATTGCAGCTAGAAAACCAATGGTATTTCTTAGAGAGCAGTTGTGTGGATGAGCTTACACAGAAACACATCCTGGACTGCTTATTTCTCTAGTTCACCCATACAATGCCTGGAGAAGTTTTATACCCATTGTCCTCCATGATCAGTTGAATTTTCTGTCCCCACCTCTCAAGCCAAAAGCAGACACAACACAAGAAACCTTTCTCGGTTTGTATACATAGAATCACATAAAACATAAACACGCTGACATAAAACATAATTGTGCATTTTGTTTAACATATGTTCATCATGCCAGCATAAGACTAAAAACGTGGCTCTCTGTTTTGACATCAAAATCATTTTTCTTGGCAAAATAGAAAAATACGTCCAAATCTATCCAGCTTTGGTAGAGAGGTTGACTTCCAACAAATCTAACTTTCCGGAGGGTTTTGGTATATTTCAGAAAGCCATAGCTTTGAATCCCATGTGTATACACACAGGGAAAAAGGAAAGATTTAAGTATTTCTTTTTGTATTGCACATTAAACTATGATGGCTTCTCCTGAGAAAGATAGCAACTTTGTCATGCCATATGACAAAATAAATGGGTGTAATTTTCTTGGCAAAATCATTGAAAATTTGTGTGTATGGGGTCTCACATTCTTGACTCTTTCAGAGCTCTGAAAGCAGTCATTTGTGGCTATTTTGCATAGTAAGCATATTCATACATTTCTCCATTGGCCATCAGTGAAGGAGGATGAATAAGATGGAGGCAGAATTGGCAAAGACAGCAGACTACAGATGTAGGTGTGGCACCAAACAGCAATCAAGCTTGGAATAAATCATGAGGAAGCCAAGAGCAGACCCATGACTGAGCATATATATCAAACTTTTTATAATGCATTGGCCTCAGAATTATTATAAAGTTGTACAACATTCTTCGAAAAGAAGCCTTCTCCCATGCAAGGATTTATGAACTTTGCCAACAAGACTCAAAGAAGGAAACAGGCTTCTTGATGGTGTTCCCAATCTCAAACACCTCTGTAAAAGCCAACAGTGCAAGTGATAAAAGCCAGTGATGGTTTGGACTACATCTAAATGAGGAAAGGACAATGGGAATGAAGCTTTGGAGGCAGTGACGAACAATGGGTACTGAGAGGATAATGGAGAGCAGCTGTGCTAGGAAAAATTGCCCAGATGAGGCTGTGGAGCCTGAGATCCACAAAGATGCTTTGCGCATCCACATAAATAATAAGATTGGAAAGTCACAAATGAAAGCAGACAAGGCAAGCTGAACAAAAAGCACTCAGTTCCACAGGGGCTATATACAGATGGACATGAAAGCTGAGTGGTATGGGAAACTATACCATCAAGGCTGAAGATAAGAAAGGCAGCAAGGAAGATGCAATGATTTGATCACTTCTTGGCGAGAGAATCTTGGTAATTACCAGCTTGGCAGAAAGGACACATCACTCTTGGTTGTTGAAGAATGTTGAAGCAGGATCATTTTGGAAATGCAAAGAGGTGACTGTGCTTTGAGAAGAGGCACAAAATAGCCAATTTACTGGGCTCTAAGGTGGGACTGCATGAAACAGGCTTTCCAGATGGTGTCTCTGTGCAAGCCAGATCAGTTCTTTTCCCAGCTATATTTCCTGCAACTCAAACAATATGGGAACAAGACATTTGGATTCAGGAATGATTCGTCCACATATTTTTACCAAATGGTCAAACTTCTCAATTTCCAAAAATGGCTTCAGGAAGAACCAAGATTTTCATAAGGGAGTTCACCACACTGATGATATCATGTGCCTGGTAATTACTCATTTGAAATGGTAGTATCATGTCTGACTGGGAAAAGAACTAAGGTGTCAGAGCCACATTTCTGGACTTGCAAATAATTTGCAACAAATGGCACCCTGTGTTGAGAGAAAGGGGTTGAGGGAGGAGAAGAAGCCAAGGTGAAGAACCTCAACACATATTTGGAAATCTTGCCAAGAAATTGTGATTCTTCGAAATATTCATTGAACTTATTTCTATACATTTGATAAAAATGGACTAGATAATTATATTTTCTTGAGAAAGGAAACACTGGAGTGATTGAGCAAAGAATATATAATTGTTAGTGTTCGACAATTATGTTAGTTTTTGGCAACAGCACATCAACCTGTATTAAATTCAAACATCTCTGGCTTTCAAGGATTACTGATAACCTAGTATGCATTGGAACCTGATGAATGAATTCCTATTGTTTTCATCATCTCTAACATGTGAACACAATCCACACATAGAGAGGCTGGCTCCTGAACAGAGAATGAAAATTACTAGGACTCACAAAAGGAAGTAGACTTATAATGAGTAAATATACAAAAGCCCCAAATAATTATAATAGTCACAGCTTGGCAATGAGTTTCCAGACTACGAAATTAGTTTCCTTGTGAAGAATGGAGATTTTTACAAGGCTAGAATAAACACAGGGTAACTGGAAAATCAAATTGCTCTTTGTGAGTTATGGTAAGGTCTGGAATAATGGTGATCACATTTATTTTTTTAAAAGACCCTCCCTATAAATCACTGTAGTTTGGTGTTTGTAGCAGTACTGTTGCCAAGAATGGTGCAAGTACAACGGTGGTAACTTAACATTGTGAAGCCCAGGTCCCAGCTTACCCCTGACACAATGAGCTCTCCTCCCAGATTCTGCACTTCCGCCTTCACCTTGCTGCAGATATTAAGCTGATGGCAATACAAGGCAATTCGTTGAAGGTAGGCTAATAAATCCTGCTTACATGCTGAATCAGGACACTATAAAACATTAAAAGAATGATCTTGATTAGTAAGTATTCTTCAGTTTCTAACATTTGTTACAGAAAAGCTGTAGGAAGAAAAGGTTTCAGTGTCATATTCCTTAATTACATTCATTGAACCTAACTTTTTCACAGCACACTTTAGAAAGGCCACAGACAGTAGTTTAGAATGGTTAGCTCTGCTTTAATAAAATTTTATCAGAAGAATGTTGAAGATATTCCAGAAAGTCATATTGGGAGTTCTATACATGTTTATGAGTATTTTTACCTGCTGCCTTTTAAACTATAAAGAAACCTAAATATTTTACAGTTTTCTTTAACTCTCACTATGGGAAATGCTACTTTAATGCAGAGGACCAAAGGATGCTAAAAGTAGATCACTTCGTGTGGCACTCTCTGCCAAGCGTAGGGGACAGTTTCAATCCAGTTGGTTGGAGGAAGAAAATCAATGTGTTTCCTTTGGTTCTCTAATAAATGCATCATTCACTTATTAAAAAAGCAAGCCTATTGCACTTTTTGGAATTTCATATTTATCAAAATTTAAGCAACATAATAACCTGCATTTAAGTGAGAGACTGAAATGGTTCACGACCACTGTAAGAAAAACAGATTTGATGGAATGAATTTGAAGCTAGCTGAAACAAATTCATAAGAGTAGCAACAGAGTCCTTTAATCGATGCACCGGAGTCAACTCTGCTAAGAATTTTGAATTCTCATTATGACTGAAGTGGGTACATGTCTATCAAGTACACACAGAGCTTGGCTGAACACTTCTAGAGACATTTACACGACTCCTGAAACCATTTCTGAGACTTCAATGCCAATGGCTACCAAGGAGTTGAGATACCTGTAGATTTCTTTTGCTATCAGAGATTCAGCTTGAGCTACTTCCAGGTCATGTAATTGTTCTGTATACAGTTTGGCACTTGTAAAGGATGTAAACTCACCAGAGCCTTGATACTGTATGAAATAAGTACCTACAGCCACAACTGAAGTGTCTTATTTAGAATGAGAGGATGGGAGAAAGACTCTGAGCTAAGTTTTCCTCAAGATCAAGAACGAAAATTCTTTTATCAATACTGTAATGCCAGTGATTACATATAACCATCTATTGAATAAACAATAAAGGGATTTTTTTAATCTAACACTTACCATTGTGGTATTTTTTCACTAGCTGCATTTATCACAAAAGAATTCCACAGAGACTCTTTTTAGCTTCCTATAAGTACTACATACTGTAATATTTATCCTACTCCAGGGACCCATATACTGAAAGGAATTAACTTTAAAATGATATCTCCCCAGAGGGCTGACAAGGCTTTTGATACAAATACCTTGCAGCAAATTAAACTCAGAGTTCTATCTAATGGAGCAGTAATTAAAAATGCAACAGTCCGTAAAAAGTTTACATGGCATGCATATCGCAAATCTGTAAAAAATATTTTCTGGCAAAATAAATGTAACAATCCACTCCTTGGTAATACTCATTCTATTCTGTTATTTAAACTGAAGCAGTTAAAATACACATTTAAAAAGGCGTGATGGATCAAGAAAAATCACTCCTAAATCATTGAAATAGGTACAGAATTTGATAACCTTTTTTTCTGACAGATTTCTTTATCAAAAATTGCAAGTTATTTCACAGCTAATGACAATAATGCCACAAAGAAGGTTAGATGTAAACTTCATCTGTTTATTTTGAGTCACTGTTAAATAGCATTTAAATATTCTGTCACTTAATCTCAAAATAAATCTAGTATCCTGGGATTAGTGTATGTTTGATGTGTTTTTCACCTATCTACTGAACTCAAGGAGCCTAAATAGGTTGAGAAAATTTTTTTCCATTGAGATTCAAAGTACAATGAAACAGCCATTCACACTCCACTCATTTTCACTCCCAAGAAGTCTTTCTTAACAAATTGGTGGGTGACCAATTTCTGGTCATTTTATACTTCCCAACTCTCCTCAACATTTTTTAAAAAAGAATGTGGCCTTCTCTAGTTGGTAATTTTTTTGTATGCATATTTTCAAGTAAATTTGTTGTCTCTTCCCTGTTTTACATGAGCTTTCAGGAATACTTACGGGGCTCTGTCAAAAAAGAAAAAAAAAAGAAAAAGAAAAAGGAAAGCCCAGTTTATGCTGTGAAGGCTCATGTTTGATATCGCCCTGATATTAGGCAGCAGCAATGGGTTGACACTCAACTCCACAAATTGTGAGACGTTATCAAATCATCACACTACTTGAGTTATCTCAACCAGTAAGTGTTTCTCCAAAAGTCAGAAGTTTTAAAAAATATCCCTTGGATTAGCCATCACATATGTAAAATAAAATTAAAATGAGAATTCGTTGACTCTTAAGTGAAATCCTGATAGTAAGATCATCTGTGGTTTTGTTTGTTTTATTAGCCTTTATGAAATGTGTGAATTTGGTATTGACTTGAATGAAGGATGTCAGAGCCTGCGATGCTGAGGCGGTAAGTACGTAGAGTAGCAACCTTTACATGTAGGAATGAGGGAGGAAAGTTGTAATAGGCAACACAAAGACTCAAAAATCATCAGATCATCAGAGACTAGAGTCATATATGAAGAATGCAGGCCTGGGCGCGGTGGCTCACGCCTGTAATCTCAGCACTTTGGGAGGCCGAGGCGGGTGGATCACGAGGTCAGTCAAGAGATCGAGACCATCCTGGTCAACATGGTGAAACCCCGTCTCTACTAAAAATACAAAAAATCAGCTGGGCATGGTGGCACCTGCCTGTAATTCCAGCTACTCGGGAGGCTGAGGCAGGAGAATTGCCTGAACCCAGGAGGCGGAGGCTGCGGTGATCGCGCCATTGCACTCCAGCCTGGGTAACAAGAGCGAAACTCCATCTCAAAAAAAAAAAAAAAGAAGAATGCAATTCTACACTTTTCAGTATCTCCAGCTTGCATCAATGTACTCCAGCATAATAAGCAAATCTGTGTTAATATTTCCATGTAGAAAATAGCATATATATTTTATTATAAAAACATGTTTTATGATATAATCCATCTGAAGTAGTTTAAACTGTAAACCACTGTTGCTTATGGGAATAATTATTAGTTACCTGAAAAAGTCTACTACCTAAAGAACTCTTATAAGGAATGAACCATAATTGCAACAAGGCATTTAGAACACAATTTTAAAATTCCAATTTCAAGACTAAAAAGAAAAGTATGGAAATACATGTTCAAGGTGAGGACTCTTTTAATGTATATCCTAGTTTGGTTTCAAAGCATAAGAGATACTCTGAGAATTTCATTTATCTCTGATGCCTCTGAGTCTGGGTTAGAAAAAAAGCTGAAATCTGAAGGTTCTTGATCATGTGGCATAATCCCATTTATGGTAGAGCATAAGTTATTATGAATTATAAAGAATATCATTAGAGTGAGATCCATATTAAATAACAAGAAGGGAAGGCTTACTTTCTTATTTCTACATTTAAAAACATCATGTTCTTCTAGATTCTTCTACCTATTTCTGCCCTTTGATCTTCAAATTCCCTTGACTGTCCTACCCCCAGTTTACATTCTAGTCCTGGTCGAGTCCTTGAGTCCCTGACAACTTCTTAAACCATCAGATCATGACCCATCACATCCCTAAAACTGTCAGTTGAGCTCCTTGACCACAAGGCAGGTTCCTATTTTCTCTCCTTTATTCATTCTGTCAGTCAGTTAAAATGTGCAACCTAAATTTCCTGGGGGCAACAGAAAAAAAAAAGGTAAAGCAATAAATGTATCTTTTTCAAATGCGATCAGCACCATGAAGTAAACAAAAGAGGGCATTATGTAGGAATCTCTGAAAATATATTTAAACCAAGAGCCCAAGAATGAACATTTAAAAATCTGCTCTTATCCCTTCCTTTATTTTGTATGAGGAAGGCTTTTACAATGAGGAAGGCTGGGACAATTTGTTACTCTTCAGGGGCTGATGTCTCCTAAGTAATAAGTGCTCTTCTTTCTCAAGGAATTTCGGTCAGAAGCCTTAGCATTCTCTCCCAAGCTAAACCTGCCTTTGCCACCAGCACACTGTCAGGAGACTCAAAGGCCAGTGCGTAAAATATCAGTGATTCTCCCCTCTGATTCATTCTTCAGAAGCATTTTATAGGATGCACACAACTAATTACAAAACCCAGGTGCTAATTAATGATTCCACTCAGCATGCACCCACTCTTCCCTCTTCTATTACCTGATCAGCCACAGCGCGGGCTAATTTGTCCATTCGAGAACCTGCTTCAGCAATTTTCTTGGCAGCATTAATGACATCAGATGTATTTTTCAATGGGCCTTTGCCTCTGAAACAACATATACAACATAATTAGAAATCCACTTAATGACAGGAAAGAGACCAACCTTCCATATCCTTTGTCCAGGAATCTAGTGTTGCATTTTATTTGGCACTGGCCACATTTAGTAGAATTTTGAATGTTTTCTTGTTTAACTCCAGTTTCTATGTTAATAGTCATTTTGGGAAATATTTTTCCATATTTTTACATTCATGTTCACATTTTACCTTTTACATTAAGTTCTATATTTTTAAGCAACGGCTGATTATAAAAGATGATCACAAGGGAAATGAAAATTTTAGAGTTGCTTACCGTGTATCAAAAGCTGCTCTACAGACTACCTCATTTTGACTTTATAACAACTCTACAAAGTAGGTATCATCACTCCCATTTAGAAAATGGGCCCAAAATGACCTATTAACATATCCAAGCTTATACGGTCATGAAAAGTTCGAAATTTTAAGCAGAGTCTAGCCAAAATAAATGCACATGCATTATCTTCCCATCATGTCTAGAATATTTATATTTTATTATTTAAAGTTTAAGTCCAGCTTGGCTCTTTGAGAAGCAGTTATCTCTTGCACATAACTGGGAACTGTTTGGCCAGAATTTCAGAGTTTTGTTGGCTTGTATGCTTCAGTACTGATTTATGAAAGAACATACAAAATGCTGAGTGACAGTAAATGTTTTGGGCTTTCAAACCATCACCCTAATATTTTACTATAAGGCTTGTAATTAGGTAATGTGTTTAATATTATATGTCTTTTAAATATTTATTGTAAAGGAAATGGAAATTATGCTGCATCATAAATCTCTAAACAAAATGTAGCATGTAATACAACTTTTCTTTCCCTTTTTGTGAGAGGTCAAGAATAAATTATGTTTACCAGTTTTTAGCATTGTTAATTATCCTGGTCTCTTTATGTGCATACAAATCAATGTATTTTTTAAGGTTGCAAGATTACAATCCTATAGTTAGAAATGTAGTGAGCTGTACAGAAAAACTATTCAGAAGCAATTTATTTAGACTGTGTAGGGTTATACAGAGCGGGCAATGATTGCTATTGTTACATAATATTTTACAAAATAGACGACTTAAAATGTCTTTCAGTAAACTAATGTAAATGAAGGATATTTTGTTCCATTTCTCTGCTAATTCCCCTTCATGGATTTTTCGACATTAGTAAGTAAAATATACTGGGTTTGTATTAATGTTTGAGTACAGAGACAGACACACAGCTTAAGTTATTTCATTTTGTTGTAGTGATTAACTCTTCCACAAAGTACATTGAGTTCACAGTTGCTATATAGATTTTAAAATATAGACAGTAATTTCACATGTGAATTTTATATAATATGGATGAGTTAAAGATTCTGTGACAATCTGTTTGCTCTTCCCTAACGCATTTTTATTAGCGCAAAATAAATTTTCTTTGATTTTTAAAGGGCATCTTGGATACAGAATCTGTCAACATTTAATAGTATGCTCATTATTGCATATTTCTCTAACTTCTAGACCTTAGAAAATCTATTTTCTGATGTTTACTCTGACACAATATTTGTTGTAACTTCATCTTAACCCATTCAATAATACGCCATTCTGTTTGATTTTGCATTGCTAATGATGGTGTGTTTATTTCAAGACTTTCAAAGGATCTTGGAAAACGCTTCCTCATGAACCTTCCTTAATAACTTCCAACAGCTGATTAATTCTGACAAAATGTGCCAGGTTAATAAAGAATGTCTATATAGGGCCGGGCGCGGTGGCTCAAGCCTGTAATCCCAGCACTTTGGGAGGCCGAGGCGGGTGGATCACGAGGTCAAGAGATCGAGACCATCCTGGTCAACATGGTGAAACCCCGTCTCTACTAAAAATACAAAAAATTAGCTGGGCATGGTGGCACGTGCCTGTAATCCCAGCTACTCAGGAGGCTGAGGCAGGAGAATTGCCTGAACCCAGGAGGCGGAGGTTGCGGTGAGCCGAGATCATGCCATTGCACTCCAGCCTGGGTAACAAGGGCGAAACTCCGTCTCAAAAAAAAAAAGAATGTCTATATATACCCTGAATTTGCTTGAGGCTCAGGCCCCCATATTGTAGACAAAGAATGAAAAGAAGCATGTCTTTTTTATTATACCAGAGACTACAATTCATAGACTTACTAGCATGTTAGGAAAAAAACAAACAAACAAAAAAGCACTTTGAGACTTCAGAATTCACGTTGTAGACTCAATTCAAATTCTTGGACTCACAACCTGGGTATGAGAGTATATTTCATAAATAGAGAGTAAAATAGAAGTTCTGAGATCAAATATTTCCCCGTTTTCTAGTTGGGGAAGCTGAAACCTAAGGAGGAGGGCAAAGTAACGTGCCAAAATGACACTGCTATGCACAGAGAGAAACAGGATGGAAATCTGTTTCCTGAATCACAATTTAGTACACTTTTGACTGAATATGCTTCATTCTTAAGAGAACAGCTAAAGTAACATGCTCAGAGAAATACAAGTAGCCTTTACTACATACATTAATACAGAAGAAGTTACAAAAAATATGAATTAAATAGATGGCTCAAGAATTCAGAAAGAGGTTGGGAAAAAATAAGTTGCAAACAGAGATTAATGAGTCAGAAAACACTAGAAATTGTGAATAAATCCTAAAGCTGGCTCTAAACCAAAAGGATATAGAAAATATATTTAGAATGCTATCAAAAAAAATGGAGAAAAATATCCTACAGTAAAAAAGGTAGAGCAATAACCTTAGAAAACAAAACAAAACAAAAAAATGTATCGTAAAGCTGCTTTCCTCAATTATATGTAAATAAACGTAAAAGCAGACAAAATAAGTTTCTAGGAAAATACAATTTATCAAAAATGGCCAGAAAGGAGATTTTGAAAAATTGAAACAATCTGATTTCCATGTAAGAAAGCAAGCTGTCAAATAGAGCTCATCAAAAAAAAAAAAAAAAGAAGAAAGAAGAAGAAAAGAAGGAGAAGGACAAGGAGGAGAAAAAGGAGAAGGAAGAGAAGGAAGTGAGGGAAGGAAGGAATCCAGGTGGTTTCTTATGGGAGTTTACTAAACCTTTAAAGAGAAGATAATCTCAATGCTATTTAAAGTCTTCCAGAATACTGGAAGAAAAATAATTTCATCAAGTTACATAATATTGATATTGGCAGAAGCAACTAAAACAAAACTATTTAAAGATGCTCACTTAGGTAGTAAACAGAAAAAAAAGAAAAAGAAGGAAAACCACAGAAATGAAGGAGTTGACATGAGTGCTGGAATAGGCTCATACATACGAGAATTATTTGATAGGTTTTTGGGAATTGGACAAGCCAGTTGAAATGTTGGGAGCTTGAAAATTGCCATGATGGGAGTATTCACTTCATAGAAATTAGCAAATGCTACAAAGTTCTGGGTTTTCCCCCCAGTAGACCATCAGCACATCTTGAAATAGTTCAAGGTAATAGTTACAACTAGTTGAGAATAAAGGTGCTGTGAAGTAGAAAAGGGTTATGAAGGCTTTTTGAGCTGGGTGATAATTGTACAAGTTACT
>NW_022436992.1:6234526-6288162 GCF_009761245.1 Sapajus apella | reverse complement strand
CCAGCTACCCAGGAGGCTGAGGCAGGAGAATTGCCTGAACCCAGGAGGCGGAGGTTGCGGTGAGCCGAGATCATGCCATTGCACTCCAGCCTGGGTAACAAGGGCGAAACTCCGTCTCAAAAAAAAAAAGAATGTCTATATATACCCTGAATTTGCTTGAGGCTCAGGCCCCCATATTGTAGACAAAGAATGAAAAGAAGCATGTCTTTTTTATTATACCAGAGACTACAATTCATAGACTTACTAGCATGTTAGGAAAAAAACAAACAAAAAAGCACTTTGAGACTTCAGAATTCACGTTGTAGACTCAATTCAAATTCTTGGACTCACAACCTGGGTATGAGAGTATATTTCATAAATAGAGAGTAAAATAGAAGTTCTGAGATCAAATATTTTCCCGTTTTCTAGTTGGGGAAGCTGAAACCTAAGGAGGAGGACAAAGTAACGTGCCAAAATGACACTGCTATGCACAGAGAGAAACAGGATGGAAATCTGTTTCCTGAATCACAATTTAGTACACTTTTGACTGAATATGCTTCATTCTTAAGAGAACAGCTAAAGTAACATGCTCAGAGAAATACAAGTAGCCTTTACTACATACATTAATACAGAAGAAGTTACAAAAAATATGAATTAAATAGATGGCTCAAGAATTCAGAAAGAGGTTGGGAAAAAATAAGTTGCAAACAGAGATTAATGAGTCAGAAAACACTAGAAATTGTGAATAAATCCTAAAGCTGGCTCTAAACCAAAAGGATATAGAAAATATATTTAGAATGCTATCAAAAAAAAAACGGAGAAAAATATCCTACAGTAAAAAAGATAGAGCAATAACCTTAGAAAACAAAACAAAAAAATGTATCGTAAAGCTGCTTTCCTCAATTATATGTAAATAAACGTAAAAGCAGACAAAATAAGTTTCTAGGAAAATACAATTTATCAAAAATGGCCAGAAAGGAGATTTTGAAAAATTGAAACAATCTGATTTCCATGGAAGAAAGAAAGCTGTCAGATAGAGCTCATCAAAAAAAAAAAAAAAGAAGAAAGAAGAAGAAAAGAAGGAGAAGGACAAGGAGGAGAAAAAGGAGAAGGAAGAGAAGGAAGTGAAGGAATCCAGGTGGTTTCTTATGGGAGTTTACTAAACCTTTAAAGAGAAGATAATCTCAATGCTATTTAAAGTCTTCCAGAATATTGGAAGAAAAATAATTTCATCAAGTTACATAATATTGATATTGGCAGAAGCAACTAAAACAAAACTATTTAAAGATGCTCACTTAGGTAGTAAACAGAAAAAAAAGAAAAAGAAGGAAAACCACAGAAATGAAGGAGTTGACATGAGTGCTGGAATAGGCTCATACATACGAGAATTATTTGATAGGTTTTTGGGAATTGGACAAGCCAGTTGAAATGTTGGGAGCTTGAAAATTGCCATGATGGGAGTATTCACTTCATAGAAATTAGCAAATGCTACAAAGTTCTGGGTTTTCCCCCCAGTAGACCATCAGCACATCTTGAACTAGTTCAAGGTAATAGTTACAACTAGTTGAGAATAAAGGTGCTGTGAAGTAGAAAAGGGTTATGAAGGCTTTTTGAGCTGGGTGATAATTGTACAAGTTACTGTAATTAAAGTTGTATACTGGCTGGACACGGTGGCTCACAACTGTAATCCCAGCACTTTGCGAGGCTGAGGCTGATAGATCGCTTGAGCCTAGGAGCCTCAGACCAACTTGTAGTCCCAGCACCTCAGAGGCTGAGGTGAGAGGTTTACTGAGCCCAGGAAGAGGAGAAAAGTGGTACATTTGTTTTTCTGTAGATACGTTCAGTCATTTAGATGTTAAAATGCATTTACTTTTTCTTGTCAAGCTGATGGTTGTAAAAAATTAATTTTCATTTTTATTATGACAGAGGAGACTGAGTCTCTTCATTTATTGATCATTAATGATTTATATATTCTTTTCTCTGAGTTGTCTTTTCAAATCTTTTGCATATTTTTCTATTGACTCTTTTTTTCTTAAATTGCTTATCTAAGCTCTTCAGATATTTTAGATTCTGACCTTTTATTAATTATAAATTGCTTCTCATCTTGGTCTGTATGTTTTCTTTTTTTTTTTTTACAGTTTTTCAAAATCTAAATTTTAATTTTATTGTATTCAAATGTATTAATCATTTATACTAGGGTTTGTGCTTTTCGTGTGTTCTTTAAGAAGCTCTCCATTATTCCAAGATAAAAATATCCTTCCATTTTATTCTAAAATTTTAAAGTTTCCTTTTTATATATAGTACCTCCACCTACAGTTTATGCTTATTGTATAAGGTGAGATGGAAATCACACTCTTTATTTTTCTAAACTACTAATCAATTGTCCCTGGACAATGCATTGAAAAGTGAATCCTTTCCCAAACAATTTTATTTTAAAATTGTATTCCCTTTTATCTTTAAATTCTGTATAAGTAAATGTATTACTATAAAATATAAACACAAATAGCAAAAATACCCAGAAAAAGAACATAAGAAAAATTGTCAACTGCCAAATTCAATTGTCTAAATATTCATAAAAATTAGAACTACGGAAGTGCAGTTAAAATCATGTGTAAAATAAAGAAAATTATTTGAATCATCTGGGAAATCCTGAATATCTCACATATGGTTCTGGGTACAATGCAACACCCTTCTAAGAAAGTTTCAAGGCCAGGGTTTCTTTCAATGAACACAAACTTAGTGACATGACCCACTTTCTCCACATCATGAACAGAAGAAAAGCGAAATAGAAAAAAAAATAGTTATGCCATTTCTGGGGGTGGAGGACCAAAGTTACTCATTTCCTTTTGCTTACGTAACAGATTGTGTGGCTGCCCTTACTGGTAGTTGGGGGATAACCGTGGGATAATAACCAGTATCTTTAAAAAAGAAGACCTTGAATTTGGCTCATGTGGCAAGGGTAGCATTTTCCTTTAATGCTATCATTGCATAGGTTTCAAGTGAATTCTTTTGTTTTTTCTTTTAAGTTCTGGGATACATGTGCGGAACGTGCAGGTTTGTTACATAGGTACACGTGCCATGATGGTTTGCTGTACCCATTAACTAATCATTTATTTTAGGTATTTCTGCTAACCCACCCCTAGCCACCACCACACAACAGGCCCCAGTGTGTGATGTTCCCTCCCTGTGTCCATGTGTTCTCATTGTTCAACTTCCACTTAAGAGTGAGAACATGAGGTGTTTGGTTTTCTGTTCTTGTGTTAGTTTGCTGAAAATGATGGTTTCAAGCTTCATCCATGTCTTTAAGGACATGAACTCATCCTTTTTTTCTGGCTGCATAGTATTCCATGGTATATATGTGCCACATTTTCTTTATCCACTCTATCATTGATGGCATTTGGGATGTTTCCAAGTCTTTGCTGTCACGAACAGTGCTGCAGTAAACATATGTGTGCACATGTCTTTATAGAATGATGTATAATCCTTTGGGTATATACCCAGTAATGGGTTTGCTGGGTCAAATGGTATTTCTGGTTCTGTCTTCCACAATGGTTGAACTAATTTACACTCCCATAAACAGTGTAAAAAGCATTCCTACTGTCCACATCCTCTCCAGCATCTGTTGTTTCCTGAATTCTTAATGATTGCCATTCTAACTGGCATGAGATGGTATCTGATTGTGGTTTTGATTTGCATTTCTCTAATGACCAGTGATGATGAGCTTTTTTTCATGTTTGTTGCTGCATAAATGTCTTCTTTTGAGAAGTGTCTGTTCATATCTTCAACCCACTTTTTGATGGAGTTGTTTTTTTCCGGTAAATTTGTTTAAATACTTTGAAGATTCTGGATATTAGCCCTATGCCAGATGGATATATTGCAAAAAATTTCTCCCATTCTGTAGGGAGAATCACCTGTTCACTCTGATGATAGTTTCTTTTCCTGTGCAGAAGCTTTTTAGTTTCATTAGATCCCATTTGTCAACTTTGGCTTTTGTTGCCATTGCTTTTGGTGTTTTAGTCATGAAGTCTTTGCTCATGCCTATGTCCTGAATGGTACTGCCTAGGTTTTCTTGTAGGGTTTTTATGGCTTTATGTCTTACATTAAGTCTTCAAGCCATCTTGAGTTAATTTTTGTACTAGGTGAAAGGAAGGGGTCCAGTTTCTTTTTTTCTGCATATGGCAGCCAGTTTTCCCAACACCATTTAGTAGATAAGGAATCCTTTCCCCATTGCTTGCTTTTTCCAGATTTGTCAATCAGATGGTTTTAGATATGTGGTATTCTGAGGTCTCTGTTCTTTTCCATTAGTCTATATATATGTTTTTATACCAGTAACATGCTGTTTTGGTTACTGTAGCTTTGTAGTATAATCTGAAGTCAGGATGCATCCAGCTTTGTTCCTTTTACTTAGGATTGTCTTGGCTATATGGTCTCTTTTTTTGTTTCCATATGAAATTTAGTTTTTTCTGTGGAGAAAGTCAATGGTAGCTTGATGGGGATACCGCTGAATCTATAAATTACTTTGGGGAGTATGGCCATTTTCAGGATACTGATTCTTCCTATCCATGAGCATGAAATGTTTTTTCCATTTGTTTGTGCCCTCTTATTCCCTTGAGCAGTGGTTTGTAGTTCTCCTTGAAGAAGTCCTTCACATCCCTTGTAAATTGTATTCCTAGGTATTTATCTTTGTAGCATTGTAAATGGGAGTTCACTCACGATTTGGCTATTATTGGTGAATAGGAATGCTTATAATTTTTGCACATTGATTTTGTATGCTGGGACTTCACTAAAGTTGATTATCAGCTTAAGGAGATTTGGGGCCAAGATGATGGGGTTTTCTAAATACACAATCATGTCGTCTGCAAACAGACAATTTCATCTCCTCTCTTTCTACTTGAATACCCTTTATTTCTTTGTTGCCTGATTGTCCTGGCCAGAACTTCTAATACTATGTTGAATAGGTATGCTGAGAGAGGGCATCCTTGTTTTGTGTCCCTTTTCAAAGGGAATGCTTCCAGCTTTTGCCTGTTCAATATGGTTTCAAGTGAATTCTAAGGATCCGTCAGACATTGAGTGTCTATAGCAAGGTTAAGTAACAGAATTTTTGTAATGATGGGCATTCTGTAATTCTGTACTATCCAATATGGAGTCACTAGCCACATGTAATTATAGAACACTTAAAAGGTGGCTAGTGTGACTGAGGAACTAAGTTTAACTTTAATTTTGTCTTCTATGTGTTTTTCATTTTGAAATACAACAGATTCCCAGGAAATTAAAAAAAATATGTGTAGAAATGTCCCGTTTGCTCTTCGCCCAGACTCCCTCAATGTTAGTATCTTGTATAACTATAGTAGAATAGCAAAACCCGGAAATTGATACTGATGAAATCCACAGGGAATATTCATCTTTCACTATTTTTTATGCACTTGTGTAAGTATAGCTTCATGTAACTCTACTACAATTGAGACGCACACTGTACTATTACCACAATTTTGTCTCATACTGTTTATACCATTTACCCCATTCCTAACACATTCCTAATCACAAATCTCTTCTCCACCTCTGTAATTTTGTTATGTTAGGAAAGCCATCTAAATAAAATCATACAGTATGCAATATTTGAGATAACAGCTTTTCACTCAACATAATTATCTTAAGGTTTGTCCAAAACATTGCATGTATTTTCATTGCTGAGTAGTAGTCCATGGTATAGATGTAACAGAGTTTGCTTAACTATTTGCCCAATGAAGGACATTTGGGTAGTTTCCAGTTTGGGACTATTACAAATAAACCTAATATAAATGTTTATATATAGGGTTTGAGGTGAATGTAAGTTTTCACGTCTCTAGATAAATGTCCAAGAGCAAAATTTGGGGGCCCTATAGAAAATCCCTTTTTAGTTTTTTAAGTTCCAGAATACATGTGCAGAAAGTACAGACTTGTTACATAGGTTTACATGTGCCATGATGGTTTGCTGCACCTATCAACCTGTCATCTAGGTTTTAAATCCCACATGTATTAGGTAGTCATCCTAACGCTCTCCCTCCCTCACCAACCCCCGACAGGTCCCGGTGTGTGTTGTTCACCTCCCTGTGTCCTTGTGTTCCCACTGCTCAACCCACTTATGAGTGAGAACTTGTATTTTTCTGTTCCTGTGTTACTTTTCTGAGGATCATGGCTCCCAGCTTCATCCACAGTCCTGCAAAGGATATGATCTCATTTTTTATGGCTGGATAGTATTCCATGTTGCACATGTGCCACATTTTCTTTATCCAGTCTATCATTGCTGAACATCTTAGTTGGTTCCAAGTCTATGCTATTGTAAATAGTGCTGCAATAAACATACGTGTACATGTGTCTTTGTAGTAAAATGATTTATAATCCTTTGGGTATATACCCAGTAATGGTATTTCTGGTTCCAGATCCTTGAGTAATCACCACACTGTCTTCCACAATGGTTGAACTAATTTACACTCCCAGCAATGTAAAAGCATTCCTATTTCTCCATAGCCTCACCAGCATCTATTGTTTTCTAACTGTTTAACGATCACCATTCTGACGGGCATGAGATGGTATCTCATTGTGGTTTTGATTTGCATTTCTCTAATGACCAGTGATGATGGGCTTTTTTTCATGTTTGTTGGCTGCATAAATGTCTTCTTTTGAGAAGTATCTGTTCATATCCTTCGCCCACTTTTTGATGGGCTTTTTTTTTTCTATAAATTTGTTTCAGTTCCTTGTACATTCTGGTTATTAGACCTTTGTCCGATGGATATATTGCAAAATTTTTCTCCCACTCTATAGGTTTCCTGTTCACTCTGGTGCTAGTTTCTTTTGCTGTGGAGAAGCTCTTTAAGATTAATTGGATCCCATTTGCCAATTTTGGCTTTTGTTACAATTTCTTCTGGTGTTTAGTCATGAAGTCATTGCCTACGCTTATGTTCTAAATGGTTTTGCCTAGGTTTTCTTCTAGAATTATTATTATTTTTTTTTTTTGGTTTTGGGTTTTACATTTAAGTCTTTAATCCATCTCGAGTTAATTTTTGTATAAGGGGTCCAGTTTCAGTTTTCTGCATATGGCTAGCCAGTTTTCCCAGCACCATTTATTAAATAGAGAATCCTTTCCCCATTGCTTGTTTTTGTCAGCTTTGTAGAAGATCAGATGGTTGTAGAGGCCAATATTCCTGATGAACATCAATGTAAAAATCCTCAATAACATACCGGCAAACCAAATCCAGCAGCACATCAAAAAGCTTATCCACCATGAGCATGTTGACTTCATCCTTGGGATGCAAGGTTGGTTCAACATAGGCCAATCAATAAATGTAATTCATCACATAAACAGAAGCGATGACAAAAACCACGATTATCTCAATAGAAGCAGAAAAGGCCTTTGATAAAATTCAACATCACTTCATGTTAAAAACTCTCAACAAACTAAGCATTGATGGAACATATCTCAAAATAATAAGAGATATTTATGACAAACCCATAGCTAGTATCAAACTGAATGGGCAAAGGCTGGAAGCATTCCCTTTTAAAACTGGCACAACGCACGAATGCCTTCTCTCACCACTCCTATTCAACACAGTATTGAAGATTCTGGCCAGGGCAATCAGGCAACAGCAAGAAATAAAGGGTATTCACAATAGGAAGAAAGAAATCAAATTGTCTCTGTTTACAGATGACATGATTGTATATTTAGAAAACCCCATTGTCTCAGCCCAAAAAACTCCTTAAGCTAATAAGCAACTTTAGCAGTCTCAGGATACAAAATCAACATGTAAAATCACAAACATTCCTATATACCAACAATAGACAAGCAGAGAACTAAATCATGAATAAACTCCCATTCACAATTGCTACAAAGAGAATAAAATACCTAGGAATACAACTTACAAGGGACATGAAGGACCTCTTCAAGAACTACAAACCATTGCTCAAGGAAATAGAGGACACAAACAAATCCATGCTCATGAATTGGAAGAATCAATATTGTGAAAATGGCCAGACTGCCCAAAGTAATTCACAGATTCAATGCCATTCCCATCAAGTTACTATTGACTCTTTGCACAATTAGAAAAAAACTACTTTAAATTTCACATGGAAAAAGCCCGTATAACCAAGACAATCCTAAGAAAAAAGAAAAAAGCTGGAGGCATCATGGTACCTGACTTCAAACTATACTACAAAGCCATAGTAAACAAAACAGCATGGTACTGGTACCAAAACACACATATAGACCAATGGAACAGAATGGAGACCTCAGAAACAACACCACACATTTTTAACTTTAAAAGCAACAGTCAAACAATGTTTCAATTTTATTTCATCTTAATGACAGCTTTAAAACCCATAGCTAACTTTTTATACTCAATGGTGAATAACAAAATCTTTACCTCTAAGACCAGGATCAAGACAGGGATGCATGCTCTTGCCACTCCTATTTAACATAGTACTAGAAGTTCCAGCCAGTCCAATCAGGCAAGTTAAAAAATCAAAAGGCATTCAAATTGGAAATAAAGAAGCAAAATTATCTCTGGTAACAGGTGACTTGATCTTACATGAAGAAAATGCTTAAGATTCTTAAAAAAAACAAACTGATAAAACTAGTAACTGAATTCAGGCAAATTGCAGCAAAATGTTTCTAGACACTAGTAATAAACAATCCTGAAAGAAAATGAAGAAAATAACTCCATTTACAATAGTATCAAAAAAAATAGAATGTTTAGGAATAAGCTTAACCAAGGAGGAAGAAGACTTGTATGCTGAAAACTACAAACTATTGTTGAAATTAGAAAAATAAATGGAAAGTAATTCAATAAATGCAGTTTGGAAGACTTAATATTAAGATATCAATATTAACCAAAGAGATCTACAGATTCACTATAATCCCTATCAAAACCCAAAGACATTTTTGGCAGAAATTAAAAATTCCATCCTAAAAATCACATGGAATCTCAAGGCAACCCAAATAGCCAAAGCAGTCTTGAAAATAACAAAAAATGGAGGCCTCATACTTTCTGATTTTAAAACTTGCAGTAATAAAAATAGTGTAGTAGGAGCAAAAAGACAGACATGGGGACCAATGGAATAGAGTGGAATTCAGGAATAGACCCTTACATATAAGGTCGAATGAATGTCTACAAAGATACAAAGATTTTTGCTAATATTTAGGTCCTAGAAAAGGGCAGCGTTTTCAATTCAATAAATGGTGCTGGAAAAACTGCATTATCTACATGCAAAAGAAGCAGCAGTCCTCTTATTATACCTCATTTTAAAATTAGCTAAAAACGGATGAAAGAGCTAAACGTAAGAACTAAAGTATAAAACCCAAAGAAGAAAACACAGGAGAAAACTTCATGATATTGGATTTGGTAATAATTTCTTGGATATAACACTAAAAGTACAAGTAACAAAAGAAAAAAAATAGATGTTCAACTTCAAGGCAAAAAACTTGTGTGTGTCAAAGAACACTATCAACAAATAGGGAAAAAGAAACCAATAATATAAGAGAAAACAGTAATTAATAGAAAATAAGGAATTACTATCCAGAATATAACAAGGACTCCTACAACTCAACATCAAAAAACCAAACCAACAACCCAACTAAAAAATGGGCTAAAGACTTGGATAGACATTTCTTCAAAGGAGATACAATGGCCAAAATGCTTGGGAAATTTTACTCATCAGCTGAAGCAGCATGAGGACAGCACAGTATAGCAGTTGAGTGAATCTGGGGAATTCTGAGAACTCAGGTGGAACTACATTATCACAAGCTGAACTATGCCAGGTACTTCTGGAAAAGGTGGAATAGGTTGTAAGGTCAGGTGTTAAATAAGTACAAAATTATGACAGATGCCTTTAGGTCAAGAAAGGTAGGTCTCCAAGAGCAAACGCAGGATTTTTATTCTGTGAAAACAGGAACTAACAAAAGCTTTGGTGCAAAGGAAGCTGGATGGCTGCCTTTCCCTGGCCAGATGTGGCCTGAATGAGTAAAGAATTGAAATTGAAAGACCAGCTGAGTGCTCCCTAAGCTGAGGTACTGAGCATGTGAATTAAGCAGGAAATAAAGTTTGGAAAATATAGAATCATTATATGATTTTTGAGTCTAGTGCTTAGTATTTTACAGTCAATTGTACCCTCAAAGTTTTTTTTTTCTTAGTCTCAAAACTGTTGAAGATTAGAACTTAAGGTTGATTCTATAAACAGCTTTGCTCTTTGCTATACAATTAAACCTGAGCTGTTGCTGTCTGCACACCTTTTGTTATTGGGACACAAGACTAGCAACGTGCTATTTCTTTCTGAAAAATGACATGAAAAGCATGAATTCACTCTGTGCATGATGGTGCCTCTGCCATTGTCCATGAGATGGAAGTCAAGAACTGACTGGGAAAAAGACATGAGGCATACTCAGTTTTATCTTCCATGAAGAAGTTATTACACATATAATGAGGCAGAACCCCTTCAATTTTAATAATGGAGTGAATAGCATTGAGATTACTGAAACAAATTAATGAATTAGCTAGTGATAAGAATAAAACAAGATAATAAATGCCAGAGTATTTTGTGTACCCACATGCCCTTTAAACAGATATATTAGGGAGAGTAGCCAAGTTTCAGTTCCTAATCAGCTATATCCATTCCTTTCAATTAGAGAAAATGGTACTTAGGAATGTTTAGAGTTATGGGGTTAAAATTATTCCTCCTTGAAGTGGAATATGCAAGTGGAAGGGCAATAATAACAATGTATAAGGTCAAATGTAGTGAACTTAGGTGAGAGGCCACAAAGAAAGGCACTCGTTAGCTGTCTGTTTCCTAAAAAATGCAGGCTGTGCAGATGGAGGAAGCAATGAAGCCTCAACTTCCTGTGCTGCATTTCAAACTCAGTCTACTCTGGTTCTCTAGTCATTAATTACTATACTCCTCCCCGTGCTCTAACAAAAGGGCACAAAACTACTCATCATGCAATGGGAAAAATTGTAACTAGTAGCTCCCTAGACATTTCATTATTCAAATCAGCCTAAAATAATGATATGATATCCCTAGGAAATTGAAGACACCTTCTTCTCACTTTTAAAACTATACTGTGACTAACAGACATGTGTCTTATTTAATACCATGTAACAAGGCCCTTCAAATCTATCTTTTATAACTGTGCCTTGACTACAGTTACATAATCTAGATAATTATAAAATGTGCTCCTGATCAAAACTCGTAACAGGACCAGATTCATTATTCACTGTAATGAGGTTATTTGTTCAAGTGATGCTATTAATGGATTGCATAATAACCATCAGATAAAGTACTAATAAAATGTTGAAAGCAAGCAAATTAAGTCGTCACAGGCCTTGAGAAACAATGACTGAGGCTGCCATAATAGTCTGATTTGTAGGAAATTTCAGGCTGAAATAATGGCTCAAAATTTTTTCCTGCTGTTACGTTTTGTGAAATAAATGTGTAAAGTCCATAAAGACTAACCAAATGTACAAATTTGAACTTCTAATGAGTACAATGACATTTAAAAGTCTCAAATGTCTCCTCCATCACAGTAAAGTCATTCCACTGAAGTAAAAAACAGTTTTAAAATATTTGGAAAAAATGCCAACCAATGTCATTAGTACATATTGGCCAGAGGCAAAGGGGATGACGCAGAGATGTTCCATATTAAATTATAACTTATAATCAATTAGAGGCTTTTCTCATTAGAAGCATTCAACAACCATTAAAGAAAAATTGTCACCCATCAGATGACGTCTTGACATTCCCATATATCTTACATAACTTCAGTAACAAATACCATGTTAAATCATTAAAACATCTTTGCAAATGTGTGTGTTTTCCAGAAGAAAACTACAATAAAATGATAGCTTATGTTTGTGTGGCAGCATAATTTATAATTGCACTATCTCTTTGGATTTTAAGACTCTCTTCTGAAGTTGATAAGACAAGTATGATTTCACCATTTCGCAAATAAACAGAGAGTAAGAGACTTGCCCCCAAATCACCTGATATTCTGATTCAAGATTCGGGAGGCTCTTATTAATTTTGCTCTCCCTTGGTTTGCCCTTTGTGTTGAAAGGGCAAAGACATCACCTTCTTTTAAAGAAGAAACCAAAATGCAGTGGTAGGAACAGCACTAACCCTTGGTGAAGAAAAGGCTCCTGACAAAATTCTGACTGGTCACTTGATTTGTCAAAAGCACTAGCTCAGAGCTAAAAGAAATAAATCTTACACAACTTTAATTTCTCTGTAAAAACAATGGAATCTTAGATTGTGATGCCTGATTCTTAATATATAACAATGAAACGTGAATTTAAATTAATGTTGTTAGATCACAAACTAGTATTACAACATACTATAGTATACATGTGCACACACAGGTACATAGTTTTCCAAAGGGATATTAATGAATCATTCACTTTATCTTGAGAATAATATTTAAGCATATTGCAACATAGCACAGACCAAAGATAAGTCACCCATAAATTTGATTTTATGTCTTCCTTAGGGTATATAATTACAACAACAATAACTACAACATTGAATATATTCTCCTTGACCAAAAAGACCTACCTATCTGCTAGGAATTAAGTCCAGATCATTTCGACTTATACATGTAAATTTATAATACCACCACCTTACATTGATGTATTTTAATTTTTCAGCAGGCTTCACATGCTAATACACACTGCTACACTTCTGGGCTTAATGAAAAAAATCTATCTTCTTCTCCCTGGCTCTGGGCCTCACCTTGTGAAGTCTGTCATTTCCATCATGATCATACACATCTGCTTGGCCAGTACAATGATATCATTGCCGCTGTCGTCCCATTTGGCCACTTCTGCATCCAGCTTGCTTTTCTCTTGATGGAATATCTCCACCTGCTCAGCTATTTTTGCCTTCTCCTCTTGCGGTAGTTGCGCCATGATGGCCTGCGTGGGTTACAGAAAAAGCGTGAGTGACGGTGACAAAGGAAGTACAGACCGTATGTTGACTCTGCCTTCAGCGGATGGCAGAACCAGACCCTGCAAAGGCTTATGAGCTACCCTGCCATTCCGGAAAGCACGTCTTTCTCCATTCCAGGGAGGCCACAAGCACAGGCTGATAAGCTTCCCCCAAGTCCCCGTCCCACTCCCATATATGAAAAATACAGAGATATCCAAAGCTACGTGAGCACTGACAATAACAGAAATTCTCTGTCGCTTTGATGGCATATGTTTGTTCAAAAGAAGCTATTCTTGACAATTTTTATATTTGGTCTCAGGAAACTTTTACCAGATGAAAGAATGCACCTCTTTCAACAGTGAAATCTGTTCAGAGAAGGGAAAAAAGAAAAACGGCCTTCTGTCGCTGGAAAGGAGAGGAATTTTAAACACTATCTGAGCATCCAAATGGGGGCGGATGGGGGAGACTTTCTATGAGTGTTAATGAAGGTGTCTACAGAGAGATGCCAAACAAAAATCCCCTACCCAGGGCATTCTGGGGATGGTGTGCCTACTCCTAGCCCTCCCCCATCTGCTTTAGGGTGGTGGCATGCCTGTGGCTCCTTAAAGCCTTTGAGTACGTAGGCAGAAAAGTTATAATGGGATAAAGTATAAAATTAGGAAGCATGGGTTGATTTTCAATAACTGCTAGGTAAGAAAATGTAGAAAAGGGAGAACTGCAGCCTTCTTGTTCATGGATTCTTCATTCGCAATTTTGCCTATTCTCTAAAATATATTTGTAACCCCCAAATCAAGGCTTGTCACTTTTTCATGGTCATTTGCAAATGTGGGCAGAGCAGCAAAAAATTTGAGTTGCCTGATATGCATATTCCCAAATGAGGTTGAACAAGGCAATGCTCTGCCTTCCTTTTTCAGTTCTGGTATGATAAACAAGTGTACTTTTTGTGGTCTATTTAGTGCTACATTTTTTTCCCATTTTTGTTGGTTTTTGTTGTTGTTGTGTGTGTGTGTGTTTTGTTTTGTTTTTTGTTTTTTTTTTTTTTTTGTTTTTTTTTTTTGAGACAGAGTCTTGCTCTGTTGCCAAACTGGAGTGTGCAGTGGCACAATCTCAGCTCACTGCAACCTCTGCCTCCTGGGGTTCAAGCAGTTCTCCTGCCTCAGCCTCCCTAGTAGCTGGAACTGCAGGCACATGCCACTATGTCCAGCTAATTTTTGTACTTTTAGTACAGACAGGGTTTCACCATGTTGGTCAAGATGGTCTCGATCTCTTGACCTCATAACCCACCTGCCTTAGCCTCTCAAAGTGCTGGGATTACAGGCATGAGCCACCACACTCAGCCTGTGTTTTGTGTTAGTAACTTTGCTATTTAAAATGGCTCCAAGCATGGTGCTCAAGGGCGTCTAGTGTCCCTGAGCATGAGAAGGCTGATACATATGGAGAAAATACATGTGTTAGCCAAGCTTCAATCAGACATGTGTTACAGAGCTATTGCCCATGAGTTCAGTGTTAATGAATTAAAGTATATAAAATAAAGTAACTAAACACCCATTAAACATAGCTATATATTGATCAGTTGAAGAAAATGTCTTGACTGGCAGTTCTGAGGAAACTAATGCCGTATTTGCCTAGAAACAATGATTAAATATTTGCTAATTAAATGTTCATGATGACTTTATAGAACATAACTCTCAGGAATAGTAAGAATTAACTATTTGTTAAACATCATTTATGTAGCAAGCCCTGAATGAAATGTCTGACATCACCTTATTACATCCTCCCAAAACCATATGCAACCTGCTTCACAATCAGGAGCATGTGAATAGGTACTTCCTGCTTCTGGGACACACCCATTTTCCAGAAGACAGACCAAGAGAGTACGACTTGGGGGACTACACTTTCCGCAATGAGCAAGTGAAATAACACAAGAAAACTGCTTCATAAATTGTAAATCTTCTCTCAATGTGAGTGACTAGAACTAGGTCTAATAGAGGTAGCAGGCTATGTGAGCTCAGACAAACTGGGTTCAACAAAGACCCTGTAACTGACATGGATTAAGACTTTACTATTAAATGGATCATACCACTGATCTCTTCAGATAGAATATGGGCATGTATATAATTTGTAAATTATTTTGACAAAATACATATTTATTATTTAATTTGCTGCCCACCACCACTTTTTGATGGTGGGCAGCAAATTAAGCGTTTTGTCAAAAAAATGAAAGAACGTATGTATAGAATTATCATTAACATTATATTATCATTTCTGCCGTTATTTTTCCTTTCCAACTATCCCTCTGGCTCATTTCTTAGTTGCCATAGGGAAAGGGATGGGCTCAGCGTCTATGCAACTATCTACAAACAGAAGATTGTTATGATTCTTTACGTATACATACACAAACTGGGTATTTTGTTGAGGCTTATGTATGTCAAATAACAATCTACTTATTTATTATCCCCATTTTAAAAATGATAATATCTAGGCCCAGAGAAATTCATAAAATTCCCAGTATTACACAAGTAATAGGCTGTAGGAATAGGATATTCCTACAAATTCAAACCCAAGCAAGCTAAGATCATGCTTAACCATTGTGCACAACTGGATCATCAGCTGTGCAAGGCCATGCAACTTACCCACTGTCCAAGGGTACTCAACCAAGTGGGGCAAGGTCACTGAAATCACTAGCGCTGTTTGCCAGGCTGTGCATCCTGGTGGATGCAACAGGCAGGAGTTACCTATGGTGTCTGATTTGCCTAAAGGTATCCTTGAGCCAGTGGCTGCACAGACACTTCTTACTAATAGCCACATCTACTAACTCCCACGTATGCATATATGTGGCTTTAAATAGCATGTGTACATAGGTTTGGATACGCATGTGTATGTGTAAATTTTAATCCATATTTTAAAATCCAGACTTATCAGAATACTATATTTAAGATATTTAAAGTATTTTATCTTGAAAACTATTGTTAAAGTAAACTTAAAAACTGCATTTAAAAAGGTACTTGATATATAAGTTTATTATAACCTCACATTTGCAATGTTGTGTTCATAGCAAAACAACTAATCCATTGTATTTAAGATACATTTGATTTCCAGAAATTAAATATGCAGTTTTTTCTTTATCTTTTTCTGATGACCTATCGCTGTTTTTGGTTTATTGTCCTCCTCATACATAAGAGCAAATCATGCTTGGTGAAACCCCGTCTCTACTAAAACTACAAAAAATCAGCTGGGCATGGTGGCGCGTGCCTGTAATCCCAGCTACTCAGGAGGCTGAGGCAGGAGAATTGCCTGAACCCAGGAGGCGGAGGTTGCGGTGAGCCGAGATCGCGCCATTGCACTCCAGTCTGGGTAACAGGAGCAAAACTCCGTCTCAAAAAATCATGCTTTACTTAGAACTCACGGGTCCTAAACCAGCATCATTTAAAGTATTTGCTAGGCGCTTCTTTATAAAAGAATCCATAAAACTGTCAGCAGGCTTCTAGACTCTATGCTCAATCCCCAGATGGAAAGCAATGCACATTTCATTGTCCCTACACAAGGTTAATTTGTGCACTGAAGGGGGTATACTTCTCTGTCAATGATAGCACTTGGGTCTCCATTATATAATTTAGCACTTGAATATTAACTGCTTTGCTCTGCTTCCTAATTCCTATTAATGCCCTACCTCTAACTTCTCTATGTGCTTCCCTAGGGTTTAGGCAGCCATCTCCTGCCCAGAGTAGAACCTAAATCAACATCTTTTGACTGACTGCTTAAACATTTTCTACTCACTGTATTAACATAATTCAAGAGAAGTTGCCAGAACGGACACACACATTCTAAGGACACAATTCTGAAGAAAAACTGTCCCCTCCAATGCAAGTTTGCAAAGGAAGATATTATTTTGGCTCTAGGGGTGCTTGACCTGAATAACACACTTAATGGTGAGTGACTTGGTGAAAGCATCCTTCCATTTGCCTCTGCTTATGTAGCTATCAATGAGCTGAAGTCTCTTCCTAAATATTCTTAAAATGGCCTTGCTTTTAAAAATTCATAATTGACCTTTTCTGAAACTGGAATTTTAAAAAAGGTTATCTATAAACAGTAGATCACAAACTGTGAAATTTTCAAGTTCATCAAATTAGAATTCAACACATGAGTTTTAATTAGGTCTTATCAATGTAACTCAGCAGTTTGAAATGTTAACACATGAAAGCCATTCTAGCTAGAAAAAAGTAGAAGCCAGCTACATTGAATTCAAACCAATATAAAATACATAACATGCAATTGTTCAATCTCTCAAACCAAAGGAACATGAGGAAAATTATTTTCATGGCCAAGAGGAAAGGCGACAGATCAGACTTTCTGTTTATATGATATGATTCTCTGGGACAGTTTGATAATTTCTGCTTCTTTTCACAGTAGCCAAGCACAGCTCTCCAAATTCTTGATCTGCCTGATGTGGGGTCCCAAATTAGTGGTATCAGAGATTTTAGTCCAAAAGGATTTCTTCCCCCACCCCAGAGTTTCTCCCAGCCTTTGCTCTGAACGAACAACTATTTTTCTGTGATTGTTATAAACCCTACCTATTAAGATAAAAGCAAAAATCACTGATACAAACCAACAATTCAAATAGCACCAAAAGCAACAACCATTCAAATAGCACTGAGTCCTTTCTTCAACTTAAATCTCAAGAAGCTTTTGATATGATTATTTTCCAATTTCCAGGAAAAAAAAAAATTTTTCAAGACTATGGGTCCCCAAACTGACAAGTGTTCATTTCTTAAACAGAGAGCAAGAGGCTAACATTAAGTTTCAAGCACAAGAATGTTTATAAATAACAATTAAAGGGGCAAAAACTCAATGTATCTGTTTTTACTCACTTGACTTTAAAGCAGGGTAATAAATATAAGTAGTTAAGGAGTGGGTCCTTTGATTCTTACCAGTCTCTAGCTGTGAAGTGAATTGGAAAATTGAGGTAATTGTCCCATTAACTCAAAACCTCTCATGATTGCCTGAATTATCCAACTCTTTCAGGTGAAATTAGTCAGCCCTCTAAGGAAAGATTAGCTCAAGCCACAAGCATCACCATTACCACCAACTTAATTATTACATATTTGTATGATAAATCATGTGATACATTTTATCTTGGAATTCTCCCAATGACCTTATGAGGTAGCATAGGAGGAGATGAAACGTGGAGAGGTTCAGAAAGTTGCCCCAAAGACACACAGCTTCACTAAGTCCCTATTTAAAATTGGGTCTGTGTGACTCCAAATAATATATTGTATCACCAAGGTTAAGTGCCCAGCAAGGGTCACTAACCTATTTCAACTGCATCAACCTGTGGAGAAAGAGTTTATAATATGTCATGTCTTAGGGTAAGATCACCTCCATATTTTATCAGATCACTGCCTTCCATATTGATTCCCATTCATACCCCCGTCCCCCCCAACTCTCTTCTCCCTCAGAAGTTGTAAGCAAGCAGCAGATGTGGGCATATAAAGGAAATTTTTTTAAATACTCTAATTCCAGAATTTGATAGCAATGTTGGATAGGAGCACTAAAAGCTTATCTCCCACTTACACCTCCTTTTACATTGATTTACCATTTTTAGAAAGGGAGACTTTCTCTAAATGAGAACACAAAGTAATGTCATTAACATTGAGGACTGGCCGCAGGGAAGAGCAAATGCCTCCGTCCAAGACAAAGTTCACCTCCTTCACAATTTAGACCAACTTAGCACACTTTGCTGGTCAAAAGTCTGACCATCTATCATTTCAGCAATTCAATGCACCCTCTTATTTCCAACTTAACAGCTATAATTCCATGTCTCTGATTTGTCATCACATAATTACAGGCTAAAATAGGCTGACTCAATAAGTAATGCTGTCTGCTGCAAGTTAATCATACAGACCACATGAGGGACCTTAAAGACAAATTAGCAAGTGCTGAATTATACGAGTACTGTTCTTACTATCTTAGACGTTGTCTATAATTCATGCTGGAAAAAAACTCTCAGTAAAGACGATAGTGTGGAGAAATAATAGATGATAAGGAGAGAAGCCTCTGAATTGTATTTCCACCCATCATCATTGACTTGATGGCTAATCTAAATAAGACTAGAATTCTGTTCCCAACGAAACAGAAGTATACTGGGACTCTATTCTTCCTAGTATAGATGGGACGAATCATGCCACTTTGACAAGATGGTGATTTTAAAGCAAGATGAGTTGTACAACCTGTCTGGGTTTTTAAGAACACTAGTCAGTGGATACTAGGCTGTATCTATACTGAGTTGCAGTTAGTCAATCAAATTGACTTTGAATTGCTTCATGCTTGAATGAATTACTCAAACTTACCCTTTGTCAGTGACATAAAAGTGCTGGGTTTACTTAATTCTGAAGACGAATTGTATGTTTAATTAGTCTAATGTTTTGCCAACACAGAGTCAAAAGATTTTCAAGTTCCTGACCGTTCCAATTTTCAACATTTTAGGGGTGATTAAATAGAGTCTGCAAGGAATTTTTAAAGTAGGGGGCTCTATGCCAACTTTTGTATTGTCCCACCATCATGTGATCAGAAAGGATTTCCCTTAGAAAGGATGATAATAATCACTGTCATCTTTACTGAGCCTTCGCTGTATGTCTATTATTGTGCCCATTAGTTTACAAATATTAAGTAATTATATCTTCATAAGAATCCTATCAGGTACCTGTTATTCACATTTTAGAAGTGATGGGTCTGAAACTCAAAAACTAAGCAACAGATAGCTTTGAGCATGGTTCTAATGCTGCCCTTTCCAATCAAAAATCATATCTGTCTGAAAGCCTTTGTCTTTAATATTTCTTTACCTTCGCATCCCTCATATTGTTTATTTATATTTTGGGTCACTTGATTGTCGGGTGAGACTATCAGGGCATAAAGCATACAAGAGAAATTGAGCTTTAGACACAGTCTTTCTTGACTAAACATCTCCTTCGAGTCCTATTTATTTTAACCGCTGATTATTTTTCTTTCATAATTCTTAAGGCAGTGTGGGCTTTCTGGGGTTTTCCAATTTCTAGTTTAAATTACCTCCTCTTTCTCAACCTCCCGCTTTCTATTCATTATCTTTTATTTAAATACAACTTAACACAGAAAATTAGAATATCTAACTCTCAGTTATACTATAATCTGATTCTTCGTACTCTTTGGAAACTGATCCTTCAAGAAGAGGAAAATTTCACCCTCCTATGCAATCTCTAGGGACTTCATCTCTCACCACCAGCCTTGATAACATACATCTATCCTGTGGGCAATACAGCTGATTAGATTGATCCAAATTTAGGATGCTCTTTGGACCTAATGCACTGGTGAACAGTATCATGAAGTACTCAGACGCCAGGCAGAGGTGGTCCTCTGTTGCTTCCTGATCCTTGCCTTAAACTTGCCTATTTCTAGTTTGTCTCTAATGAATTTTTCTATCACATGGCAGACAGATCTAGGAATACCACCATGGGATTAGACAGGTAACATGAGGAAACAAAAAGTTCTCTATCGAATAGCCTTGAACCAATTTCAAAAGATATGGTCCTAGATATAATAGAACATAGGCTATTGTATGGAGCAGCAGCCCAGTTATAAACAAAGTAGTATCCTGATTCCTCATTTGTCTTTGCCTCTTGTGTTAACAAGCTTGGAAAATTCAGGCAGAACAGTGGTGACTGTACCAATGCAAAATTTGAATATGACAGTGTTCCCTGTCAGCTTATCATCTAATTGTAATACCCAACCCCAACAAAATCAATTATACACATAAAAGCTTGCTGTCATGTGGTTGCTACATTTCTAGTGATAGCAAAAGAGGGGAGTTATTAGGAGGAATCAGGAACAGTGATGGTTATTTTCACTGTGTAAAATGTGAATTGTTACAAACAACCTCAGATGAGGGCACAGATTTCTGACCCACGAATCTCTAGGGTACCAAGTCTCTGGAATTTAAAACTATCCTCAAACCATTTTAGTAAACAGGGTCCCTGTGTGCCAAGCCAAAGTCTTAACTGTCCACTCACCCGTGCACTCTGTCCTGCAATGAGCTGGTCATCCTCAGTCTGAACACTTGTCCTGCTACGCACGTCATAATCTTCCTGCTCAAAGTCAGAATCATCCTCTAGTTCTTCTGGGGTCTAAAGACAAAAAGAAAAATCAGCATATTTATCTTGATAATCTTCACCCCCAACCACACACTTCATTGCAAAGGCCAAATATCCCCCAGAAAACAGAGCTTGGACCATCCTACATGGCACCCACATGTGCTGTGTGAGTGGGTAGTAGCTGGAATGGAGTCAGAAAACTCAAGCTGCCCGAATTTACTTTAAAAATATATGTTTTATTATTTCCTCATAAAGGTATAGTAAGTCTAACTTGAAGTGATACATAATTTTAAGAAAAATTATATTTGTATATTATTTCCACCCATCCAAATCTACTGAAAGAAACATCAACAACAAAATTTACACCTATACTTCTAGAATGACACTTTTGTTCTATAAACAAAAAAGTTGATTATCTCTAGGCCAAAGGCAAGACCTGATGGAACATCTGATTTGGTCACAAAGTCATAAGGTATAAAGGGTTAAGCACAGGCTCTAGAATCAAGACTGCCTGAATATGAGCCCCTGTGTGCCCATAAATAAACTGTCTTATCTTAGTTTGACTTCTTCCTCTGTAAATGGGGGTTGATAACAGTAGCTACGATTGCTGTGGAGATTAGGCAATATATTCTCTATGTAGTATCAGACACACAGTGGGTATTTTTTAAATGTTTGTTGTTATTACTTAGGATTTGTTGTTTGTTGTCTGTTTTAAGACATGTCTCACTGTGTAGCCCAGGCTGGAGTGCAGCAGTGCGATCTCAGCTCACTATAACTTCAACCTATCAGGTTCAAGTGATTCTTGTGCCTCAGCCACCCAAGAAGCTGGGATTACAGGTGTACATCACCATACCTGGCTAATTTTTGTATTTTCATTAGAGACAAGGTTTCACCGTGTTGGCCAGTCTGGTCTCAAGCTCCTGGCCTCAAGTGATCTGCCTGCCTTGGCCTCCCAAATTGCTAGGATTACAGGAATGAGTCACTGTGCCTGGCCCATCATTAGTTTTTTTTTTTTTTTTTTTTTTTTTTTTGAGAATGAGTCTCACTCTGTTGCCCATGCTGGAATGCAGTGGCACGATCTCAGCTCACTGCACCCTCCTCCTCCTGGGTTCAACAATTCTCTGCCTTGGCCTCTCGAGTAGCTGGGACTATAGGCACATGCCACCATGCCTCACCAATTTTTATTTTTTAATAGCAATGGGGTTTCACTGTGTTAGCCAGGATGGTTGATCTCCTGACCTCGTGATCCACCCACCTTGGCCTCCCAAAGTGCTGAGATTACAGGCCTGAGTCACTGCAGCAGGCCTATTATTAGGATTTTTAAATCAATTCATTCAACAGGTTTTGAAATGAAGCCACTGATTACCACATATCCATAAAGGATTAAGTAACTTTTACACATACAAAATCAATTTAGCTCAGATGAGCAGTGACATTAGGAATCATTCTCTAGTTAGAGGTAAAAAATACAAGATGCAAAGAATTTAAGCCACGTGTCCCATGTCTGTAAATTAATTAATAAAGAAGCAGAAGTTAGATCTAAGCACCCAAGTGTGTCTAACTCCAAACATACTTCTCATTAGTTTTTGGTGTAGTTCATTCACATTACAAATTCAGGAAGAACTGAAGTTATAAAATGGCTTAAAAAGAGGAGCGTTAGATCAAGAACCTTTCCAATCTATGAAGCCAGTGATGAGGAAAAGATAAGAAAGAATCCATTAACCCAGGAATAAAACACCTTTCCATCTTCGATGGCAATAATAATAGATAACTGTGTATTAAGTGCTAACCATTTGTCTGTCATTGTTTTCTCTAAGTGCTTTATAGGCACTAAGTCATGCAGGCTTCTTAATACTCCTAAGATGTGCACACTATTTTTTCCATTTTCCAGGTAGAAAAACTGAGGCATGAGAGGTTATATCTTGATCTAAGGCTACTAAATCAGGCAGCTTGAAGCCTGGACTCTAAACTATCATGTTTTGTTAATTCTACGAGGTTAAATTTGAAAGGTAGTACAGATGGTGCACAGAAGTAAGAGGGTGAATCAGTGTGAGATTAGCCTGAAAGGTGATGATCTTCCACAGACTGCCTCTTGGCATATAGTAGGACCACATCCCAGAGCTTTGTCTTTCAAAAGAAAAGAGCAGACTGCAAGTAACACCGATGATACAGTTGCCCATTCCCCATCCAAAACGGCACCTTTTTATTCTGCTAGTTTCTTTGGCTACTACAGTGTAATTAATCAGGTGTGGTTATTGATGAATCCTTAAGATTAGTCAGACAGGCATAAAATGGGGTATTTCATGCCAATATCACATTATGCCTAGTAATTTTCCAAGCTTTGCCATTTCACTCTTGTTTTTCCTTCTCTCTCACCATCAACCTTATTAACGTTCACTCAGTCATCTACAGACATTCAGTTTTCTTTCAAAGGAATATTAAAATAAGGAGAGAAGAAAGAGGTTTTGTTCTCACATTTTATTAACTAAAGCAGGGGTCCTGTAGGCAGAACTCAGTTCAAATAACTGGTTGCATTTTTATTGTGGACAGAGAAAATATTCTCTGATCATTCCTCCCTCTTTTGCAGTGTACTGTGGAACAATTACAGCAAGTTGGTAAAATCAGCTGACAGATGAGATGACAAGATTACAAGCACTTTTTGTCATTAGTTCTTAAAAGAGAAAAAGTAAAATCGAAAATCTCATTTAACAGAAACAAGCAGAATATGACAGTGCTTACAGTACTATGTCCAAACATTTCAGTGATCTGTGCATTTAGTAGATGAGTCAATGACAAACTCAACCTGGCAGTGTAAGGCTAATAATGATGAGCTTTTCTTCAAGTGATAATAGCCCAAGAACCAAAATAAAGAAAAAACGTTAAAATCAGAAGAGATGATAACCTGGATGAGGACTCAAGGGACCTGCATGTTTTGGTCTAACTGCCACTCACAAGCTATATGTCTTTGGCAAGTCACTCAGTTTTGCTGCTTCTGTGTCTCCCTGCTCATAAAGCGGAGATTATGATTGCTATTTGCACTTTCTGCCCCACAGGACTCCTATGCTCAGATGCATAGGAAAATGCTTTAGGAACCATAAAAATTAACGAAATTCATAAATGATAGTGATAATCACTGTGCTTAATAATAAAATACAACACCTAATAACAACAACAGCAATAATAATGGCAATCACTCTTTATCACCCACTATGGGACAGGCATTCAGCTAAAGAATTTGATCCTTACAAAAACCTGATGAAATAAATGTAATCCCCATTTTATAGGTATCTGAACGGAGTCAGAATTGTTGAGCGTATTTTCCAAAGTGTCACGCCCAGCAAACGGCAGAGCTGAGCAACAGTTGAAGGTTTCAGAGCCCATGTTTTTAACCATCACAAATACCACCAGGCAAACAGATGATCTTAGGCTATTTTCACGTGCCTTAAACATGCAACAAACCCATCTAAACCATCCATATAAATAGTTCTGTGCATGTGCAGTTTGCTGATTGCATGGGAGTGTGTCTCCTACTCATGGCATTACTTTTTGAATTACTCATTTTTTAAACTGATTGTTATTTTTTAGTTGGTCAAAGACCTCCATAAATTAATGGAAACATAGAAAATTACAAGGGGTCTGCAAATGGGCCTGGGGAGATTATACTTGTATTATTAGTGTTACAAGGTAAAGGAATAAGTAAAATATATATTTCACTGTCCTGGACAATAGAGACCGAGGGTGCAAGTTGGGTCTACGTGCTCTTTAGGAAGCCTTTTTCAATAAATAGAAACCACTTAAAGTCTACTTCTAGTTCTTGGTTCCCCTACTTTGTTTTGTTGTGGAAGTGGGTCCTATCTGCAAAATGGCACCATCAAAGTATTCAGACACCAAAATCTCTCCTAAGAGTCTATGAGATCAACTTGTGCCCATTACAGGGGCCCAAGGAGATCATGTGGCTTGACCAGGGTCATACCACATGTCCTTTGTAAAAGAGGACCCATTCACCTGCTGCTGTTGCTCAATTTCCTCCACAACAGACTCTATAGAGAAACAAAATGAGACAATACTGAAGGATTCAGAGCTATTTCACCTGTTCATGTGAGTTGTTGAGTAAATTTTACACTTGAATTCAGGAGAAATTTCTGTATTTTCTCATTTCTCATAACATGTCATAAGAACCATTGAAAGAAAGGGTCCAAAAGTATATGAGAGTTTCACTGGGAGAAGGCCGAGAACATAGGTTGGCAGGAGACTTTGAGAGACACATGAGGTAGGATTTCCCAACAGAGCTCTATACCACTGCAATGCGCTGCAGACTAGAAAATCGAATTAGAGATCTAAAGGCACAAATGGAAACCTCTAATCAGGAGTGACTGGCAACCAGCAACTCTGGCCTGGCCTGGATTACTCTGGAGGCTCCTAACTGATCTTGCTTTTTTTCTTGCCCCATACATTCTGTTCTCACCAGCACAGCCATGATGGTCCTTTTAAGGTCTAAGTCAGATCACACCATTCCCCTGCTCAGAACCCTCCAATGGCTCCCAACTCATCCTGTAAGTTCCTTAGGTCTCTAGGTCGAGTTCCTAGCTCCAACCTTTGCACTTGCCAATCCCTCCGCCTGAAACATGCTCTGCCTGAATACCATTAAGGCTTATTTCTTCTCCCTTCTCCCAGTATCTTCTCAGATGCCACCCAGGTACCTCCTTTCAGAAGATCCATGCCCACCAGAAGCTCTACCCCCTTTAGGCTTCTTTGGTTTTTTGTGGCACAATGATTGACATTATATTTACTTGTTTATTCTCTGTCTCCTACCAAAGAAATAGAAATCCCATAAGGGTAGAGACTTGTGTCTGCCTTGTTCATCTCTGTATTTAAACCCCAAAAGTTTGGACATCTAATAAGTTTTCAACAAATAAATGAATAACCAAGGCAGAATTACCAATTTTTTAATCATACTGAACTATTTAAAATTAATAAAACTAGACACCATAAGGGGCCATGTTGATTAATAGGATAATGATAATCTGTATTAAGTAAATTTCATTTCATAAATAGCTTATCAAGTTTTTTCAACCTTTTTATTTTTGAGCTGTGACAAACATTGACTACAACTCCTGTAATTTTGATAATACTGTTGGCTTATTTAACTAATTCTATTTCATTAATTGATTATATAAAGACAAACTTCATCCCAGCTGAATGAAGTAAAGAAATATTTCCTGGGAGCCTACTAAGTGCTGGATCTATGCTACTCCTTCATAACTGTGTACTTGTGTACAAATGGAGTACAGACAGGTAATTTGTGTGCTGATGACCCCAAAATAGTTGAGCTAGATTCCAAACTTCACTGCTTTACAGAACTCCATGATTTTTTTCATGGTGCCCCTAGGCTAAACAAACAACAAATAATGGTAACAGTTATGTCAATTATGCAGAGTTTGGCCCAATCAACCTAATCTATTTTTATAACCTATAATAATCAGTTATTAGTAGTATCTGTTATATATTGTACTGCTTCTCAAATGTTGGAATCTAAATGGCCGCTCATCGATTCTAGAGATTCCTTTTCCCCAGTGATTACCACAAATCCAAAATCGCATATGAATCAAAAGAAATGTACCAATGTCATGTATAAACTGTCATCTTTATCTCATAGTTCATATAGAATTCAAGAGATGTTTATGTCTTACCCTGGAAATTTTAAAATATCTGGCAATGCTCTAGGGTACCTTCATACACATTTTAGGAGACGTGAAGTTAAACTACAGACCTTTATCTGAACCCTGTTCCAGGGCCTATTATTTCTTTGCTCTGCTTTTGCAAGTATTATACACAACCAAATTAATGAGCTCCAATTGCAAAAGATTCATCTATAGATATCATTATAGGTCTTTCGGGGTAATTCTTACAAGAAGCAACTATTGTTTTGTTGAATACAAATCTCCTGATACCAAGGTATTACCACCTTCTACCCTACCCATTTCTCTTAATTTACAATACTAAAAGTTTAACTCTTTTTTGTCTTAAATATACACTTGGTCCTCATTATTTATGGATTCCTTACTTGTTTATTTGCCTACTCCCTAAAATTTATTTTTAATCCCCCAAATCAATAACTATCTTTGTTGTTATTCCCAGACATGCAAGGGTGTATAAATTTTGAGTCAAAGATGTACATGTTCCCAGTTAAGGTCAAACACCACAATACTCTGCCTTCTTGTTTAACGTCTCATACTGGAAACAAGTGCTCTTTCCTGGTCTATTTAGTGCCACTTTTTTGGGCTTTTTGTTGGTGATTTCTCTACTTAAAATGGCCTCAAAATACAGTGCTGAAGTGTCGTCTAGTATTCCCAAATACAAGAATTGTAATATACCTTTCATAGAAATATGTGTGTTAGATAAGCTTTGTTCACTCATAAATTAGCACAGCTGGCTATAAGTTCAATGCTAATGAATCAACAATACTTTTTTTGAGACAGAGTCTCACTCTGTCACTCAGACTGGAGAACAGTGGCATAATCCTAGCTCACTGTAACCTCTGCCTCCCAGGTTCAAGCAATTCTTCTGCCTCAACCTCCTGAGTAGCTGGGATTACAGGTGTGCGCCGCCATGCAGAGCTAATTTTTGTATTTTTTTTTTTTTTTTTTTTGAGACGGAGTTTCACTCATGTTACCCAGGCTGGAGTGCAATGGCGCAATCTCGGCTCACCGCAGCCTCCGCCTCCTGGGTTCAGGCAATTCTCCTGCCTCAGCCTCCTGAGTAGCTGGGATTACAGGCACGCACCACCATGCCCAGCTAATTTTTTGTATTTTTAGTAGAGACGGGGTTTCACCATGTTGACCAGGATGGTCTCAATCTCTTGACCTCGTGATCCACCCACCTCGGCCTCCCAAAGTGCTGGGATTACAGGCTTGAGCCACCGCACCCGGCCAGAACAATACATATTAAAGAAGGTGTCGTTGAACACAAACTCACATAAAACAAGATTAAGTATTGATTAGTTGAAAAAAAAAAAAAAAGTGGCCAGAAGTTCACAGTAACCCAACCCTGTATTTCTCCTAGGAGCAATGATTCAAGATTCACAAATGTGGTGTTTACAGTGAATTTTCGGAACATTACCTATTGTAAGAAATGAGAAATGACTGTATGTTGGTCTGCCAGATTAGTGTATATATTTTTAAGCTAATCTTTGTGGGCAAAATCAGAAAATTCCTATGTACCTGACAGATCGCAATGGACAAGCCTCAGGAGGAAGCGGGGGGTGGGGGGGAAGGTTTCATGGAGGAGGGGTAAATTGCTCTAAGAAAAAAGGAAGGTCCTCAAAGTTGAGGCCAGAATACAGTAAGAACAAGCTTTGTCTACTTCAGAGGTTGCCTGGAGCTGGCTGGAAGCTCTCAGATACCAACATCACCATTAAATATGTATGAACTGCCAAGAGACAAGGTGATGAAGAATTTGACCCTTCAGGGTCCTTTCTGTATTATTTTTGGAAAAAAAATTTCTTTGCAACCTTTTGGAGGGAAAGAGATATGGTCAAATTTTCTGGGAAAGAAACCATTATGCTTGCCTTATTGTCTGTCTATCTTAATACAAGGAATTACTTTAAGTAGACTCAATCATTACATTTCAGAAAGAAAACCAAGAAATATTTAAGTGCAAAATGAAGCCATTTGGGTGCTGAATGGAGAAGGATTTTAAAAAATAACAATTTGTACATTTCTCTCCTAAATTTGAGGTGGTGTGAAATACATCTAATCAAATCACTTGAAATGTCGATAGAGAAATGACACTTCATTTGACAAAGATATGGCATTTTATCTAAAAATGTGTGTGTGTGCGTGTGTGACAGCTCATGAATGAATAAATGAATGATGGCTATAAATGGCCTCAGCCTCCCCGATGAATGGTTGTCATAAACGTGTGAAGGCTAACAAAGCAGAAAAACGGCAAAAGAAGGAATATATCTTGAGGATTACAGTGGGATTTAGTACCAAATGTTTTGAAAACATAACTCTCATGGTCTATACCTTATTTCACAAGTTAGTACATAATGGGAAAAAAAATGATCTAATTTGTTATGGCCCTAAAAGGCTGGTATCCTTTCTTTCCCCCTCTTCCAATTCTTATATCTTTTTTCTCTATCACTCTACCATCTCTCTAGGCATCTCTCTTTTACACACACACACACACACACACACAGAAGGAGAGAGAGAGAGAGAGAATTAGGCTCTGTGCCAAACACCATAATGACGCGAAAAAAAAAGACAGCCTTTGCTTTCCACAATTTTACAATCTAGAGAAGTTAATTGTGATATTGTGAAATGTATATTTGGTCTTCAAACTTGTTTCCTAGCTTACAACTTCTAAAATCCTAACAAACTCCAAAGTGATACTTTTTGTAAGTGAATGAGTTGACTTGCAGCTGGAAGGCCCTAGGTAGTTTCAGGGTGAACCTGGTCGCCAGAAAGACCAAGGCATGATTAGAGGGTTTGTACACTTCAGTCCTACCCCCTAACTTCCAGGGAGGGAGAGGAGCTGAAGGTTAAGTTGATCACCAATAGCCAGTGATTTTATCAATCATGCCTATGTAATGAAGCCTCCATGAACACCCCAAAGGACAGGGTTTGGGTAAGTTTCTGGATAGCTGCACACGTGGAGGTTCCTAGAGGGTGGTATGCCAGGGAAGGCATGGAAGCTCCATGTTCCTTCTCCCATACCTCACCCTATGCATCTCTTCCCCTGTATCTTTTGTAACATCCTTTAGAATAAACTCATAAATCTAAGTGTTTCCCTGAGTTCAGTGAGCTGCTCTAGCAAATGAATTTAACTCAAAGCAGGATCATAAAAATCCCAACTTGAAACCAGTTTGTCAGATGTTCTGGAAGCCCTGACTTATGACTGATATCTGGCAGGGGCAGCAGCCTTGGGGACTGAGCCCTCACCCTGTGGGATCTGATGCTATCTCCAGGTAGATTGTGTGGGAATCAAATTGGAGGACAACAACTTGGTGGCCGCTGCAGAAGACTTCTTGCTTAGTGATGGGAAGAACACCATCTCCCACATTTGGTCACAGAAGTCTTCTGTGTTAATTGTTAAGTATGGTATGAGAACAGAGGGAAAACACAGTTTGAGTTTTTCCTTACAGAGCAATAGACATTAAAGGAAACTGTGTCATAAATACTACTTCTCCTAGGCACAATGATTCAAGATTCACAAATTTGGTGTTCACAGTGATTTTGCAGAGAATTCACTGCTGTTAAAAAAAAAAAAAAAAAGAGAGAAACAACTATATGTTGGTCTGCCAGGTTTGCCTTTATGTATTTTTAAGCCACTTTGTGAGGGATAATCAGAAAATTCCTATGCACCTGACAGATAACATAGACAAGCCTTGGGAAGAAACAGAAACAGTTATGGGTAGTTATAGGATAAGGCCATTTTTGTTGAAGGAGAAAGCTGGGGAGAGAACATTTGAGCTAGGTATTGAAAGATAATCAGAGTTTAACAGGTATAAAATAGGCAGGGTCGAAGAACCAGAAATCACTCTGACAGTCTTCAAATTCCAAATCTGAATTCCATGTTGTTAAGTATTATTTGTATCATCTGATACAATTTACTGAATGCTCTGATCATTTTGAATTGATCATGGGATTACTATGAAAGGCAGGTTTATATTCAACATTTTAAAAAGCAGACAATCCGACTTAAAGATGAAAAGATCAGAAGGTGGCAATTGGGCTTTCCAGTGAAGGAGTCAGTGGATGTTTCAGAAGCATGGATATCAACAAAAAGCAAAACAGCATCTGGTGATGTTCCACTCCAGCCTGCCCAGATCAAGTCAGAAGCACTGTGCCATGTGCTGGATACCACAGGCAAAGATGACTATACTTAGACATAATGGCTTCAAGGACACCAACATTTGGAGGAGAATTAACACCGTATGTGTATAAGAACTAGGGATATATTATTACCCAGAGAGAATAATAGATCACAGATACTTCTTGATATGCTTAAGGGACCACACACCGAAAAGGAATTAATTGACTGGGGGAGGGAGGTGTTAGTTTAGGTACTCGATGACACTCAGAAAAATAAATTGAAAATTTGAACAATTTGAAAAATAAATTTCAAAGCAAACACCTCGTTGTTTCATTGATCAGCCTCAGAGACAACTGCAGATGTTGACGATGAAGACAAGAATGAGGACACAGACTAGGGCTGCCTGGTCCAACACAGTGGTCACTAGCTACGTAGAGTCTCTAAGCCCTTTAAATGTGGCCAGTGCCACAAAAGGATGATATTTTGGATATATTTGGTTAAATAAAATATATTTTTAAAGTTCTAATTAATTTTATCGTTTTCTTTTTGCTTTTGTAGTGTGTTTACTAAAAAGAATATTTTAAGTTACAAGTGTGGACACCATTCTACTGCACAGCATGCTTTTGGGATTAGCACTGCAGAAGCCCCACCTCTGCTTCAATGGTAATAGCCATACATGTACTTGCATCAATTGTGCTTTTGCATATACAGTATATTTGAAGAAATAAACATTATTATGTGGCTAATAAGTGTTTGAATATGACTATGCTAAACTGTTGGTAAGGAGGAAAAAAATCATAGTGGAATAATGGATTATGCGGCCAGTTAAATAAAATGAGGTAAGCTAGATGGTAAGCTAGCTTAAGAGGCATATATGAATGTGTCTTGTAGGTGAACAAAGGAAGTTAGAAATGATACTATATGAGTGTTTAAATCAACTATAATATCTATTTTCTAGGCCTGTGCATATATATTAATTATTTAGACAACATTTTGGAAGATACACCAACCTGACAACACAAGTCTGAAGATGGGAAGACAGTAGAGTGGGTAATAAGAGGTTTGATGTAGGGCTATCCAGTCTTATTTATAATGTCTGAATTATTGTTATACAAGGAGAATGTAATTATGTATCACTTCATTGTTGCATAATGATAATAACTGTTATTAGTATGTATTTTTATTATAAACACTACTATGCTGTGTAATCTTCATTTTTTTCCAGCCCATGATCTTCTAATTCTGATGGGAAGAGTGTTAGCAAGAGGTACAAATGGAAAATAGCAGGGGTATTCCTTCTGGTTGTATGAAATTGAGGAACTAATGCATACAAGAAGTAGGCAGGGCATTGCCCTTCAGAGTATTCAGTGCTCACCTGAGCTTGTTGATATCACTCATCCCTTTATAAGTAGAAAGTTCACCTTGTCTGACTAAATAAGGAGCCAAACAGCTTACCAAGTTAAACTAAGTAATTACAAAATAAATAATAAATAAAAGAGTGAATGCTTAGTTTCCTACTAGGAGATCTCACCAGCTCTGAGCTACAGAGGCCTCACATACCCTGATCATCAGCACAGCCTTTCTGATGTCCCGAACACCGTCATACACCAAGCGAGAGGCATCGATGAACTCATTCTCCTCAAAGGGTTGGGGAACGTTGGCACTCAGGGCTTCAATGGCAACCTCTACTTGTTCAGCAAAGCGTGGCATCACTGGGTTAAAAATAAAAAGCAGAGGGTTAGGCAATTTTTCTCTCATTCCAGCTTTTGGCCAAAGGGCAGGTCTTTGGGCATCCTAACAGTTACGTGGAGCAAGACAATCATCAGTTCCATTTGAAGTGAGCCCAATTTAGTAGACTTTACGCCAGTTACCTCAGCAGCAAGGAAATCAAACTTTCCTAATTATAATCCTATGCATGGTGATGGTTTGCAAAAGAGAACGTGTCTGAAACCTGCCCACGTCAGCGTGGTGTAGTGTGTGAACGTAGTTTTCATGTTACCCTAATCCCAACTGAGTTGCACTGTAGCTGGTTACTGGTTACCAGGTGTCAATCCTTGGCCAAGTTTTAACCTGTTTGCCTACAAATTATAATAAAATCCTACCTCATGATTCAGCGAGATAATGCACAAAAGTATAGGTGGAATCTGGCCCTTTGGAAGTATCAATAAATATTTAACTAATATCGGATGTTACAATCATAGCTGGTGAGTAGCAGACCTTAAGCTACATGGCTTCACAATCAAGTGTGAATGAAATAATCCAACCCATCACTTTTGTCAAAAATGTAGGACTTGAGACATGGGGGAGGGGAGGGTAGAGCAAGAGAAGCTGGGGAAGGACTGTGTAATAGAAAGAGGAAAACACCAGACATTTCAGCAGAAAGGCCTATGGAAAGAGAAGACCAGTGGGCTCAAAGATAATGTGTTCCATCTCACCAGGACCACTTGGATGTGAAAGAGGATACGTATATAAATTTCTAAAATGCCGACAATTCATTCTTTTTACAGGGATACCCGCACACACACCCTAGAGATTTGTGGAAAGTAAACTCAGTGGAGTGTCTGGAATACCTCCACTAACTTCTTAACAAGTGCTGCTGATTCACTAATTCTCAAAAATTTTAATTCCATTTTCTCAGCTGTTATTCTGTAACAATCAATTCATATAGCAAATGAAAGCCAAAAGCACATTCATTTTATTTACAAGGACGATAAAATAGAAACATCATTCATCTATTCCCATTTCTGAACTTTCATGCCTGATTCCTCTTTATACTCACTTTCATCCTCTGTGGATACTTTAATACCTATTTTAATCCCTATGCGAGAAATTCTGCTAAATTACTTTACTCTCTAGGGTCAGAGTATTCAAGGTAAACCATTCCTGGAAAATGTATTTCTACCAGGAAAAGTCAAACTTAAAAAAGGAGGGGGAAACAGCAGGATTAGAGGAAAACAGTTTGCCCACACTTTAGTAGAAATTATCAAAACCATAGCATGCATGGGGAAATCTCCTTCTATGGATGGATTGCTTTAATTGGTTCTCTATATTACTTGAATTTTTCATTTGGGCTTTTAAGCTATATTTAGATAAAAGAATTTGGGAAATATTAAGCTGTATTGCCACAAATATGAATCAAATAAAGCTATATTTCTAAAAACCACTGCATTGCACTCAGACTATTTGAGTTATTCATTTGTATTGGGAATAAACTTTTTTAAAGGATTGAATAGTGAGCATGACATTATTTTTGTATACATTAGAATTTGAGAATAAGTATCTTCTTAAATATAATTACAAATTCCCTCTTACTTAAACTTAGTTATATTAATGCCACTCCATGATGTCTACGTTGCCATAGCATGATCGATGTTACAATTCTATGTAATACCACAAAGTAGCTTTTAGGGGCATAAAACTTTTTCCCTATGGATATAACAGACAAAAAAACTAGTGCTCCTACATGTATAGAGGGTAAATAGGCTACTCCCCAAAATCAATAAGAAAAAATATTAAAAATTGACAAAGAATTATCACACTCAGTTCACAGAAAAGCAATCCATATTGCTGATAAATACACAGTAAGACTTGAATTGGAGAAATTATAATGCAAACAATGAGATGTAATTTCATACTTGTTGGCATAGGTAAACAAATTAAAGCATAATATTAATCCTACTCAGCACGCAGACAAAAGGGAACCCTTCTACTACCGATGGGAGCACAATGGTTACACATCATTTTGGCAAGTGCCTTGACAAGATTTAGTAAAATTCAGTCGCAGTGATTTGGCGCGTTCTCTATGGCTTGGCCAAATATTAACTTCTAAAGAGATGCTGGTTAGGAGAAGTATGTAATTGTACACTGGGGTCACAGAAATGTTTTTGTGTATCTACGGTTACAGTTCTCTCTTGCTAGGTTATATATTTAAAGAGTTAAGAAGAAAAGTATATAAAACCTGAGAAAGAAAACTGCTTTAAGGGAGCTGTGTCAACAGGCTCTACCCCAGTCCTATTCCGAATCCTTCAACTCAGGAGCCACTTTGAGAAGCTCACTGCAGATGCACAGACTGTGCATCTGGGTAGGATAAAACAGACTTAGGGATGTGAGTCAGGGGACAGTCAATATGTTAAAATAGTAAGCCGTGAGGTCAAAGTTTGAGTGGGAAAAACCATATCATTTGAGTAGGAAAAGAAATATCATTTGTGAAAAACTTTAAAGTACACAAATGAAAACTGTGCATAACTTAAACATATACATTTGCATATGTTCTTACAGTTCTAAAAGGATATATATCCACTTTAAATATAGTAGTTACCTTTGAGAAGGAGGGAGCGACATCTGTCATATTAGTCTCTTTTCTTTTTGTATCTTTGAATCTTTTCATAATTCACATATTTAAAAAGAAATCAAATTGTTTTCAAGGTTGTATTTCTTATAGAACTGGGCTCTGAAAAAATAAAGTTCTATCACATGTCCCAATAATAGAAACCAATCTGAACAATCTTATTGAATGGGGAAGTCCCTCAGAAATCGTGACTGTGATCAAACAGTTAATATTCTGCCTTAGTAACGGCAAACTAGGAAGTTGGGTGGGAAAGTGCCCACCACTTAGACCCCAACCCACAGGAACACACATCTATCTGCATGAAGACCTTTCTCGAATCTAAAGGGGTGAGAAAGGTTATAGTGTCGCTTTGTTTGTGCAAGGTCATCCTGAAGAAGAGACGAGGAAGAGGAAAATGTGGAAGGTGACATGCTGTTAGGTTGATATGCAAGTAATTGGGGTTTTTGCTATCTTGCTAAAACTACCTCCTGATTCTGCACCCAAAGGAGAGACGGGAAAGATAAAACCTAAATGGACTATTTTCATGAGGAATGCTCTGTAAGTCAGAAGACTGTGACACCAAGTTTGGAGAAGAGCATTCTATTTGTACCAGCATAGCATATAGTATCTCTTTGGTGAGAGTTGGATGGTAGGGCTTTGGTATAAACAGCGTTACTGACCTGGGGTTGTCAGAAGAGGCAGAAACAAGGAACTTTTTAACAGAAATACCATCGACCTTTCAAGAAAAAAAAAAATTACGATAGGGGAGAGGGTACAAGATCTTTATTTTAAAAAAGAAGGGCTCAAAGTACAATTGAGCCTTAATATTTAAACCATCTTATTATATTCCTCGGCCAGTAAAACATAAAACTTGAACTCATTCAATTGATTGTATTTACTGTAACTGACAAGACGATCATTTTTTTCTTACCATAAGTCAATGTTTTTCTGGGTCTGACCGTTAAGAAACTCTTTCTCTGAGACCGATCTTAAGTACATTGAATATTTACTTAGGGATTTGTCAACTGCTACTGTTCTTTAGCCACCAGTATATCTGCTCTCCACATTGCTACTCTTTTTCCTCATTCAGTCTTATGCTATTCTGCCTTTAAGAGTGATGAGGCCAGGTGCGATGACTCATGCCTGTTGGGTGGATCACCTGAGGTCAGGAGTTCAAGACAAGCTTTGGAAACAGGGTTAAACCCCACCTCTACCAAAAAATACAAAAATTAGCCAGGTGTGGTGGTGGGCACCTGTAATCCCAGCTACTCGAGAGACCGAGGCATGAGAATCGCTTGAACTGAGGAGGCAGAGGTTGCAGTGAGCCAAGATTGTGCCATTGCACTTCAGCCTGGGTGACAGAGTGAGAACTTCGTCTTAAAAAAGGAAGAGTGATGGACATAAAAACAGAAGTTTATAGAAAAATGACCCATCTTAACAGAACCTAAGATGTTATTTTGACTATTAATTCTTCTAATGCTTTATTAATATCTAAAATAATTAAATACCCCAAAAGTAATACTGAGACAGGAAAAGTTTCAAACTTCCTCAAATATGATGCTGATTCTGCCTCTCACTAATTAGGACAAAACACAGCATTGCCTTTGTGATTCACACATGTATTAACAGAATTTTTGATATAGGAATATAAATAGAAGCTGCTTTCTACTTTCTGAATTACATCCAAAAAATGTAGGCACCACTTTACAGTTATTTATCAGAAATGCCCATTTGTTCTTAATAGCTTATGTCCTGAAAGGGTGATCAAAATAAAAATCAACTTTTTAATACTAGTTATATTTCTGTATGCAAGATGCACACTAGGCCACGAAACGATGACATTCTAGGAGTAGTAATGAAATCAGAGTTAAGTATGCATATAAAAATCAAGGTCACATCATTCCAGTGTTGATCGAGATCCTAAACCAGAGGTGAGAAAGTTCTGGAATGAATTCTCCTGAGAGACGTCAGGGGTGAAGTTTCAGAGCATAGGGTGAGTTAGTTAAATGAATGAGAAGTTGCATTAAATATTCAAATAGGACTGCTGACAACCCAAAGGGCAAAATCCAAGGTCAATCGAAGGTAATAGAGGTGAACAGCCAGGCAACCTCGCTACCTTTAAGCATATAAAAGGTCCTTACCGCTGCTTTAAACATTCCAATGATTCCCTATACTACAGAGAGAACTAGAAAACCTCTTTATGGAGAAACAAACAAAAACAAGCATATACACAAAAAAGCCTATAAAGTTCCTGTGTGTCTCACCCCTTATTACTCCATACTCTGAAATGTTCCAGAGAGGTAGAATTACTTCAATGTCTCCAAATATGAAATGGACACATAGCAACATATCTATGAATAATTTATTCTTTCATACTGAAATGTACATCCTTGTCTTTGGCCCAGGTGAACTCCTCCTCATTCAGTGTAGAACTAACTTCTATGGTAAAGATTTCTTTAATTCCCAGACACCCAAAGTAGAGAGTTCTCTACAATTCTCTCTAATTTTATAGCATCCTAATCACACACACACACACAGAATTACAGTACTTAGTATACTATATTAGGCTAGTTCATTGGTATTTTTGTATTTTAACTGTTTCACATATAAGCCACCTTCAAACAGAGAACATCTCTGCTTCATTCTTTGCATTTAAACTCCTTTCCTGCTTCTAGCACAGACAGTCTATCCAGCTGGGAAGAGAAGAATGAGAGGTAAAAGAATGGGACAGGAATAAACGGGGAAAATTAAGATGAAGAACTCCTTTGTCATCCAGTATTTCAGGGACAAAATGAGTAGCATCACATTTCACATACCGAGTCTCTCTTTTTCTGCCCATCATTTAGCATTGGTTCAGTAATTTTATTAAAGACTATCACGAGTCATTTAACAAGTGATTGGTGGGCATTTCTAGGTTTGGTCTCCAGGGACATTTCAGAAACCAGAGCTCAGGATCCTCAGGATTGCTTCTTCAGAAGGAGTGCCACCATTGAGCAAAGAGAAAGATTCATAATTCTATCCTCAACTAGTTCACCAAGGCCAATCAAACACATCTGCATGCCCTGGGGTCACCCAACTGTGGTGGTGCAGTCAGCCAACACACTCTGTGTTCCTTGCACAAATTTTATTATGGAGCAGAGAGAAAAGAAAATAGACAAAGCCCCTGTTGCAGAGAGATAACCAATTTAGTAAGTGTTAACATAAATTAAAAAAAAAAAAAAAAACAAGAGCATTTAAAGGAATCTAAAAAGAAAATAAATTATCAGGACAGGGATGGAATTGTGGCTAATTCCAGTGCAGGAATTAGTACAATATCCTCCCCCATCACAGAGAGTCACTGAGCCTCTACTTCAACAGTTGAAATTTGGTAAGGATTAGGGAAAGATCAGAGTAATTGGAGCTAGAAAGTATTAATGGCTGTGGGGCCATTTCACTGTCCCCTATACCAGGTAAGTGGTGTTTGATGTTTTCTACAGGTACAGAGTTCTTTCCCAAAAATAGTTTCTATCAGATACTGCTACGGGATTATTCAGTTGGCCCCCAATTCGATGCCAAAAGAGGGGAAAAGAAAGGTAAAGGTATGATACAAACTACTAGGGCCCTCAAGTTGCCCAACGGGAAGTCTGACTGGCATTGCTAAGGCACTGGGTGTGCCTTAATGGTTCCTCACTTCCATGAAGCATAATCAGTTCTAAGGGGACCGAGTTTGAAGTTCCAGTTCATAGTCAGTGTAGAAGTAGAAACTACCCCAAACTGAAGCCATGATACATCTCTACCTTTAGTTTCACTTCAGACAGAATACAAATCATAGAAGCTGCCCACCATCATGAATTGTGTTAATAGAAGGCCTTTAAGTATTTCCCCCAAGTCACCCCCACACAGGGGACTTTAAAAATCCTCAGCTCAGAATCTCTTTAGAGATGTTTGGTGGGGGGGCATTACCTACTAGGCAAGAAGTAATCAAATGGATCTGTAAGTCTACTTCACAAATAGTGACTATTTCATTTTTACATGTATTTAATACCCATGTGCTCCACCATGTGCCTTCCCTAGGAGGTACAAGGGTGGCTGGAATCTTGTTTAAGCACTTGGCTAAGAGTACCCACATTATCCAGAGCTATCACTTCCACCCCAATTTTGTGTACACACACTGGCATGTTGGTTATGACTCCCGACACCACAGGCTAAAGAGCTTCTTCTGTAATTAATATTCGAATATCTAAACCTAACTCACGTAGAATTTTTCCTGATAATGCCCTTAGATTTTTCTTCCCTTTGACATGTACACTGATTTTTGAATTATATGCCAGCTGTATCTTCTATGTACAATTCCCCAACTCTGTCTGTTCTCTTTGACTCCAACCCACTTCTCCAATCGCCTTGAGCCAATACAGCCTTTTCCTTCTCGGTGAGCTAGCTCTGTTATTCTTCTGCCTCCTCCTGGCCACATACTGCATGGCTCCATCTTGCCTCAGTAGACCCTCTGTGCCCTAAATGCCACTGCACAAGGTAATAGGGCTATGATACCAGCATTTCAATATGTCCCTATGAAGTCCATGTTGTGGGATTTCTTCACACACCCTATGACTGTTTTATCTATTATGCCATTCATTAGCCTTACGGTCTCCTATCCTCATGTATTTGCAAATATGTATGTGTGACAGGTGCCTCTGAGAGGGCCCCCAGTAATTCCTCTTCTCTTGGTATTCATGCCTTTGTGTAATCCCCTCAACCTTGAATGTGAGCTGGAACTAGTGATTCACAACAGAGTATGGCAAAAAAAAGATGGGATGCCACTTCTGAGATGAAAAATGATGCTGGCTTCTGCTTTCTTACTCTCTTGGTTGCTTACTCTGATGGAAGCTACTCTAAAGAAAAGCCCACATGGCAAGTTAAATTTGGGGGTAATTTGTTACACAGAAATATATAACTAATGTAGTACGCTATGTCATAAGTAAAACTATCAGTAAAAATAGCTATGCCATAAGTAACAACATTGGTAAAAAATAGCTAGCAGGACACATTAAAATTTCTGTTTAATTGTAGCATTGATACTTAATCTATGTTTCATGTATATTTATTAGTTCCAGGAAAATGTGTAAATGAATCTTTATATTTAATTTTACCAAAGTTATTAAAACAATTTAAGCCTCAGTGTACTCAGTATAAAACAGAAATAATGATCATCGCCCTTCAGAGTTTACATAAAGATCAGAAATAATGCATTCAACAAGTTTATTACTAAATTTTATATGCAAATCAAAGGAGTACCCTAGGCATTGGGAATTGAGTGGTAAATAACACAAATACGTTCTGCCTTGGAGGCACATATAAACAAGTAGGATGCATGTCAGATGATTTCCATGCTACCTAGCACGTGAAAGAGCCACAGTAAATGCTTTTTGGGGCTGCCTTCACACCATGACTTTCTGCATTGACCCATGCACACACAGTGTGTTTCCACCACGCAAAATCACCATGGGAAAAAAAAAAGGTGGGCCTAATAGGACACAGCCTACCAATTATTGCTGAAATCTGAAAACTGGGCAGTTGGTACAATTTTTTTGAAAACCGAGCTTCCCCAGTTGCATGCCCTTCTCTCCCCTCAGCAGCCCCGGATCATCCTCGTGACACTGGTGCATTTTTAATAAGGAATTTCCTGTGAAATTTGCACTCAAGACAAGTTTTGATAAACTTCCTCCGAGAACTTTCCTTCTTATCTTGCTTGCCAAGAAGACCAGTGTTAAACACTGTGTGTTCCATTATGACTTCCCCAGATCCATGATGAAAGTCTTTGAAAGACTTTACCAACAAAATAGTAACTTCCAAAAAACAAAAACAATTCAAATTCAGCTTCCCTAGCCCAGTCGAAACATTGCTTCTAATCAGCCACCCCGATACACTCTTGAAACCATTTCCCTTCTATCTCATATTTACACTACTTTAATTATTTAATTTGTATCACTTGATTGAATTTAAATCTTAAGTGTCCTCAAATGCATTTTAAGAATGTGGAAGAGGCAATGTAGAAATAAACCTTAAATACTTTCTCTGAATTTCAATCTTCCTCTGCTTAGACCAAGGATATACTAGCTTCTCTTCTGTCCTGAGACATCAGGTTGGAAGTTGAAAATTGGAACCCAGCAGCAAGAACAACAGTACACTAGCTTAATCTGCTCCTTATTCTCTGCTATTTGTCAGCTGTTTCTACCTCTCCAGACAACTATCATCATCTTGCCAGTCCTAATTGTTCCTGCATACATTCTTGGACTTTCTTTCATCAGAGTCAATCATCTGTTACCTCTGTGGGAGTTTCTAAAGGCTTTCATTTCCATAAATTCATGTTTGGAAAATTATAAATGTATATTTCAAACATAAAAATCAAATTTAAGTTCCAGAAGGCAATACATAACCCATGAGCTGAATTGTTTGATGAAAGATGAAAAAGGATTGCCTAGAAGAAGGAGGGAAAAAAAACTCTCTAAATTCCATTCACGACAACTACCCTAAGAGAATCAGGGAGCATCCATCTGCTCTTGTCTAGACACAAATTCCTTTTCCTGAGGAAAAAAAAAAAAATGCTTGCTTGGAAAGTTTTCTTCTATTTTAAAATAAGCATTTCAAAAATAATCACAAATGGTTTATAACTTAAAATGATGGCACATTTAATTCTGAAATTTAAGGAGCGAATAAGGTATTGAGCATGAGCATGATGCCTTATTTAGCTTACAGTGTTTGTCAAAACCTAGCTTAATAAATAGTCTAATTTGGCATCGTGATGCTTAAATACTTAGATTGCATTAAGATGTAATAAAGTACTTGCTAAAAATTTATTGCACATAATTTAAAAGATTCTTATCTTGATCATTAAGTATGCAATTTAAGGAGGGTTTAATCCCCCAGAATGAGGTAACTGCATCATTATGTTATTCGTTTATATTATTAACATTTTTGAGTTTTAACTCTTAATTAAGCTGCAGGTAACCAAGAGATAGGCTCAGACCTTCAGAGTTTAAAATTTAATAAACACACAAAAAAAATCAATGCATACACACATACCCCAGGTACTAAGATGGACAGAGGACAGATATAAACATTAAGACAGGCAATAAATAGAAAAACGGATAACACAGAAGGTGAAATACTGGGCAGTATATGGTAGGTTCCAAATGAGTGACACAGATAATAAGGGTAATAGGCACACAGAAGAGTGGGTTCGGCTGGTCTGGTTAGAAAGGGGACTTCACTGACAAGGAGGAAATCATGTAGAATGAGAGGAAAAGTGCTGTCATCTCAGCACGTTAGAAGCCTGCAGTAGGAGGATCCCATGAGGCTAGGACCTGGAGACCAGCCTGGCCAACAGAGCGAGACCTGTCTCTGCAAAACAATTTTAAAATTCAGCAAGGAGGTCACTTGGGGGCTACTCTGGCCATATACAGTACTTCTTTGGTTCTTTTGTCCGCCTGTTATTTCAGGCTCTCTGGCTACATGCAAAGCTTCCCATTTTTTTCCTTACCAAAACTATTTCTGGAATTCTCCAAGGATGTACCACATGTGCTTCCAAACCAGTGGCTGTAAGCATATTCTTCCTCAGATTCAAACACCTACCACTGATGTGGCAGTTTCCCCTGTCAGAGAATCTAGGTGATGGGACCTTACTACAGCCTCAGTTGTGCACAATTTAAGCATCCAGGCCACCAATTCCAGTGGACACCAGTACTGTCTCTGCTAGGTGCAATATGCAGGCCCCTGGTTTTCTCCACTGCCGTTATCACAGATGTGGTCTTTGATGTCCTTGAAACGACAACGAAGCACATGTACTTTCTAGTTCCCAGGATTCTGAATCCATGCAGAACTGGTGATTCACGTCTCTCTTTTTGTTTGTATTTTAACAGACGCTAGAGAAGTGCTGTTTTTTCTGCTGTGTCACCACAAATTTATAGCCCATACACATACGATTGTGAATCTTCCTATGTCTACCCTGTCTCCACCTTCACATTAAGGGCTTTATTGTTGGAATAAAATACTGTATATTTTTCTTCCCGTGTTATGTAATTTTTACCTTTTTTTTTTTGAAATACAGGGGTCTATAATCCCAGCACTTTAGGAGGCTGAGGCGGGTGGATCAAAAGGTCAAAAGATCTAGACCATCCTGGCCAACATGGTGAAACCCCATTTCTACTAAAAATACAAAAATTAGCTGGGCATGGTGGTGTGTGCCCGTAGTCCCAGCTACTCAGAAGACTGAGGCAGGAGAATCCCTTGAACCTGGGAGGCAAGGTTGCAGTGAGCTGAGATTGTGCCACTGCACTCCAGCCTGGGTGACAGAGCAAGACTCTGCCTAAAAAAAAAAAAAAAAAAAAGAGAAAAGGAACATGTTATACATACCTTTTCCACCTCATTTTAACCTAAAAATATAGTCAGAGATTATATCCCATTCTGTTTTATAGCTGCATAATACTCCATTGTGCAATTATACCCTAATTTATTCAACCAGTGCCCTAAGGCTAGATATTTGTGTTGTTCCTAGCCTACAGTCTTACAATAAATAACTTCGTGCATATGTTTTTATACTTTTTGTCAGTACATCTGAAGAACAGATTTTTAAAAGTTAGATTGCTTTTCAAATGTTAAATATGTTCTTTTGATAGAAAATGTCAAATTTCCTCCATTTTACACATCTACAAGCAAAATAGGACACGAAAGAGTATATTATAGAACTTTTGGATCTTTGCCATTCTGATGGGTAATGGTTTCTCAAAGTAGTTTTTACTTTGCATTTGTCTTAGGAGAGAGGTCAAGCTACTTTTCTTTTGATGAGGAATCATTTACATTCCTATACTGTAAACTACTTGGTTATGGTTATATTTCCTGAAATAGTTCTTCAGCCTCTTATGCTGAGAGAGCTGAACATGTCTGAATTGTGGGAGAAAACATCATTTCCAAACACACTAGTGTATAGGAAATATTTTCATGTTCTGCATGGTCAAGCCTTTCTGAACAAAAATACTGGTAACCTGGTTCAATGGTTAACTAAACAGCAGTCCTAAGACAGTGAAATAATCTGGAGAGAGATTTACAGGCTTATCTTCCCAGAGATATGTTTACATTTCAAAAAGGGATAAAACTAGGAACCATGCATTTATATTCCAAAAGGTTTTAACAACCTAGGTACCTCTCCTGGACAGAATTTGTTCACTAAAAGAGAAAACATGGCCAGGCACAGTGGCTCACTCCTGTAATCCCAGCACTAGGGGAGGCCAAGGTGGGCTGATCACCTGAGGTCAGGAGTTCAAGATCAGCCTGGCCAACATAGTGAAACTCAACCTCTACTAAAAATACCAAAAAATTAGCTGGGCGTTGTGGCAGGTGCCTTTAATCCCAGCTACTAGGGAGGCTGAGGCTGGAGAATCACTTGAACCCGGGAGAAGGTGGTTGAGTGAGCTGAGATCACACTACTGCACTCTAGCCTGGGTAACAAGAATGAAATTCTGTCTCAAAAAAACAGAAAAAAAAAAAAAAGTGTCTCTCCTGCCCTCAAGAGGAGCACCAATTTCTATATAAGCTCCTAGATTCATAATTGTATGGCTCCCCACCTATAACACAGATCTTCACTGTAGGTACAGAATCCATCCGCCCTTATCACATTGCCGGAAGAGAGGAACATGGGAACAATGGAACATGGGAAACTGGCATGCTTGTTGTGCAAAGTAATGTTTGTTCTCTGAGCCCCAAACCTTATATTTGCTTTAAAAAAAATTATATAGATATTTAAAAACTAAAAACAAAACAAAAAACAAAAAGCTAATGAGATTCCTCTAATACTTAGAGTATATAGGTTTTAGTCATATAAAAAAGGACATTGAGACAAATTATACATTATCTATTTAAGGTCTCTTTATTGGATGAGATTTCCCTCTCATTCTTCCTACATTTTCAACTTAAAATCAGTCATGCAGAAGTAACTCATGCTGTGGCTAGTCCTTCCTGTCTCAAATACCTAACAGTTTGTCTTCCCAATAAGCTACCACCTTCTTCTGATATCAGTCTCATACTCCAGCCCCTCATATTCCAGCCACAGAGATAGGCACGTCACCCAGACCCGTCCAATCATACAACTCTATTCTACTGGCAACAAATCAGTCCAACTGAAGGACGCATATGCCAAAAAGCCAATCAGATGATTTTCCATTGATATGTAAAAATTGGTCTTGAGCTGCAAACCCGAGGCTGCTATTGGACCTATACAGAAAAAGTGTAATGTCCTCGTTTTTGGTATTCATTTAATCAATACACACATATTAAATGTGTTACATGATAACACCATTCTAGGCTGTGGCTACCTATAGAAACACTTGCCTCTAAAAACAGAAAATCTATTTATGAGCACAGCAATTTACTCTGAAGAGGACATACTAAATGTCAAAAGACTAATAGTTTTCTGTTGTCTCCAACTGAGACTAGAGCTATATCTTAAAGGAGAAGCTGAATGTAAAGCAGGAGATGAAGAACACTGCAGAGAGGACAGAGGGAACAGCCTGGATATGTTTTGCCTGGAGAATAAGGAAGGCCCTTGTCCAGATGGTGCAGAGGGTTTATACAAGGGACTCAGGCAATAATTGCTTATGCCAAGTGCAGTCAGCAGGAAGCCACCAACACTGGTGCATATATTGCACAATTAATACTGACCCATTGTTGAATGACAAGACATTGGGCAATACAGGAGAAAACCAAGTCCCAGAGGCACTAAGTGATTTGTTTAAGGTCACAGATGGTAGCAGTAAAGTAATTGAGTTCTTCTGAGTCCTAACTTTGGATTCATTCTACTGCACTCTCCTGGCCCAAATGTACAGTCCCAATAAGATTTCTAGTTTGGATGCTTTCTATTTGCTGGTCCTTTTATACTTTCTAAGCAAAAATATGTAGAAATGATGTAAAAAGAAAAACCTTCTCATTCGTATAAAACTTTAGGTTATAGAGCATGGAAGTAAAAATTATACCATCTGCTTGGCCCACGTAGTTTCCAAAGTAATGGAATTTTAATCTCTGCATACAGAGTGCTCCATAACATAGAATCCTTTTTAAAATATGCTTTATTTTGGCTGGGTATGGTGGCTCATGCCTATAATCCCAGCACTTTGAGAGGCCCAGGAGGGTGGATCACCTGAGGTTGGGAGTTTGAGACCAGCCTGACCAACGTGGAGAAACCCCATCTCTAATAAAAATAAAATAATTAGCTGGGCATGGTGGCACGTGCCTGCAATCCCAGCTACTCGAGAGGCTGAGGCAGGAGAATTGCTTGAACCCTGCAGGCAAAGGTTGTGGTGAGCTGAGATCGTGCCATTGCACCCCACCTGGGCAACAAGAGCGAAACTCCATCTCAAAACAACAACAACAACAACAACAACAACAACAACAAGTGCTTTATTTTTTCTATTTTTGGGGGGGGGTCTATCATTTCCTCCGAAGAAAAAAATGTCAGCTAGAATCTCACAGATCTTTTAACCCAGTCATGCCCACCTGGCCACAAACTTAAATCAGCTATCAAATTTACACAAATGACATTTTAATAAAATCCATTCACTGAAAAATAAGCTACTGTATGTATATCTAAACATGATAGCACTGAATGTGCTTTCACCCCTCCTCAGCCTCCTGCAGCAACCCGACTTTGTAAATGAGATCTATGAGGATGGACCTGGTCAAGCGTGTACTTACTACCAAGCTGTCGGCAATTTGTTATCATTCAGGTTTTATTGAAGAGCCCATCAAATACGCCACGTAAGTATATAATGGGTCTGCTGTAGATCCAGTTTATTGTGTTTTCATCAGCCTCGATTGTTTTATAAGAAAATGAACAGGTAAATTTGTACATAATGCCACCCTATAATTCTTAGCATACTAACAATCTACAAAATTTTCTTAAATTTAAGTCAGCACTCCTATCAAGACAAGAAGCACTCTCAGTCAAAGCGCACTGTCTTCACTGAAGAAAGAAAATGATTCCTGGAAAATAAACCACAGAGGTGTTGTCACTCTTTGGGTACCTCTCAATTTTCCAGCCTCTCAGTGAGGGCAGCCAGGTGGTAAAGTGGGAGTCTCCCGACAGCGACCCACCCCTGCAGCCATTCGCATGTCTATACAGGGACTGGCCTGTTTGTAAACATTTCAGCAGCAATATCCAGTTTGGCCAAGGCTGTTTGATTATTCTGCCCTTTTATAGATGCTTCTTTGTAATATACTCCCACCCCTCTCCCTTTCCATTATGTCCACAGTACATAGGCTCCAATCTGTCCTGTCCTAACTTGTCCCTATTTTGGGTTATTTCTTTGTTTTAGGGCAGTGATGCTCAGTGTACATTATTTTGCCCACCACGCCCCACTTATGTCAAGGATATCTGGCAATCCTAGAGACATTTGGTAGTTACAACTTGGCATGTAGAAGAAAGACATGCTACAAACATCTAGCAGGTGGAGATGCTTTTAGGCATCCCATAATGGGCAGAACAGAACTGTCCCCAAGAAACAATTACTCAGACCAAAGTGTCAACAGTACAGAGATTGAGAACTTCTGACTTAGGGTATTGAATCTAATGGCACATAATTTTTAAATGAAATATCAAACAAAAAAATCAATGGGCAGAACCTAATAGGTGTGGCAAGGCAAAAACACAACAAAAACTATGACATTTTGTATTCTTTTTCCTTATCTTTCCTTTTTGACATTTTTCCCTTTTTTTTCCCCCCACCGCCACCCTCTTTCAGCCTAAAATGTACTCTCATGACAAAATTTGACAGACTCAGATAGAAAAGTGACCAATTCAACATGGTTCTAAAATTGCTTAAGTCAGAAACAAAACCAACCAAAAGGTAGATAATTGGGCATCAGGGGCATGCATAGGAATTTCTATTTTCAGGACATGTATCTTAAGTCGCCTTAGCATAGACACACAATGACATTAGAACTAAATCACATTCGATTATATATATATATGTACACACACACGTACATACACACAGCAACAAAACTTTGTACAACCATAATTACAGAACTGATCCTGTGGCCATGCGCAAGTACATTCCCCAGCAATTCTAATTAGCAATCAGTGAGTTAACAGCTAAAGTTTTTCTTTCATTTCTTTGGCAACCTCTCTAGTTATTCACAAAAAATAACATTACTCCTGTTTCAGAAAGAGAAGAATAACTGGGGACAAATACTAAAGAAATCGTATACCTTTGTGTTCTAGCTCTCAGTTCACTGACACCTACTTTTCCTTGACACCTATTCCTCTATTTTCTATGAAGTTGTATGTAAACTATTTCAGTCTCTACCTGGTTACTTTCCTAGTTAACTTCAGCAAATCCTGAAAAGTAGAATTTAATGTCCTACTCATTTACCATTTTCAATTAGGAATTGGATGTGGGCATCAAAATAAGAAAGGTGCCTTTAGTTAAACCCCTGGAGCGCTCAATCATCACAAGCTAGGGTTAAAAATTTTAAAAACTCACAACAAGAGCAAAAATCTTGATTAGAAACAACAATCCAGGATGAACGACTGTTTAATTGTTTTTTTAAAGCAGAAAAATCAACCAGAAAATTATTTACATATCAAGAGTTTGGGTGAAAATTATGATAAAATACCACAATCAACTAAGCAATTGCCCTTGTGCTTAGATTTTGACCTAGTAAGCAGCACTCCTGTTGTAGAAGCAGTCCAAGACATAATAAGAAAAAGTTCTAAAATGTCATTTGAACAGTGCCTGAGTTATCTGTGGGTAGAAAGTCACATGAAAATGGGCAATATGCTCTGTATCTTTCATCTGCCACAAGTGTCCTTCCCACCAGTCATGAGTGGGCAAGAAGGGAGCCCTGACTCTAGGTCTTCCACCCTTCTCTGACATTATTTATCTAGTGTCAGACCCAAGTGAGTGTTACTCTGTCAGATATCCCACATGAAGCAGAGACTTTGTACAAGAATAGGGCTGATGGGCTAGTAGCTGAAAACCACAGAAATGTGAGATGGTCTCCCTAATGGTTACTACAGAAAAAGTCCTTAATTTGGAGAATCAGAAAAAAATACCTTTTTACAACTCTTCCAATTAAGGAAAGAAATACTGTGTGGCTTGCTTTGTATTGCTCAATTGAATGTAAAGGACAACCTTATGTGGAAGTAAGCAGTGCTGACTCTCAGCTAATTCACATGCAGCTATATCTTATCTTTATTTTTGTTATTATTTCTAATTATAAGTCTATAAGGATGCTCAAGGGGAACAATCTCTAGACGTGCTCTTTATAACACAATGCCACGCCATTCTGTTTCTGTTTATACTTCAAAGACAATGACAAATACCTGTGTTGATGTATTTTTTTCCTTGCTATTCCAGGCTAACAAATGCCTACAGAACTCTTTGTAAATATTCTTTTCCCCATAAAAAGCAACATATTTCTACCAACATATTTCATCATGGAGAACTCAGAACACGGCTATATCTGACCTTTCAGAAATGGCTATTTTTAAAATGCCCAGTGGCATTCAAAGCTCATATGCAAACCCATGAAGGCACCCCTTAGGGTTTGAGTGGAGAGGCCCTTCTGTGCAGATATATGCACCAATTCATTATTCATTAACAACCTTATCCAATGTGGACTTACATTCTCTTTTTCTATTCCCTAGTCTCCTCTCATTCCTTGAACTACGTATCTATTCTTATATGTACAGATATACAAGGCCTGAGGAAGCCCAAATACATTGGTCAAGAGGGAAAATTACTAAAAAATAGGCCAGTCTTTTATATATTCTCCAGAGTTGTAGATTGTTCTGCTAATTCAGTGGAATTTTTTTTTATCCCAATGCCTCTGCAAGCTCTAACAAGCTTCCATAAGTAACAACACCTTATCATAGCAGTGAGTCCCGTGGGCAGCCACATGCCCCTGAAGAAGGGCATGTAAAGCTTTCCTAGGAGCTGAAAACCTAGGAAAGGGTATGTGCCGACAGAAAGGGTATGTGCCGACAGAAAGGGTATGTGCCGACAGAAAGGGTATGTGCCGACAGAAAGGGTATGTGCCGAAAGCCTGACTCTTCGTCAGCAGCCACAATCTTTCTTTGAGCCCATCATACCCATACACTATCTAGAACCTTTATGCTTTCCACTGGCTGTTCAAAGTTCTTCCTTATGTCCTGTCCTCTCAAGCAATAAATGAAGAAAATGTTGAATTACAGATTCCAAGTTCCTATCACATCTGCACTTTTTTTTAACCTTGTGACCTCATTCCAGCCTCTTAGCCAACTCAAACCATAATTTTCTCAAACCATAAAACTTTCTCATCCATAATTGGAGATAATGAAGTAGGCAGAAAAATGTTTCTGCCTACTTAAGTGTTTGTGAGAATCAAATGATCTATATGAAAACTATAAAGAAATATATGCATTCAAAGCAATAAAATTGTCATTCTCCTAAAATTATTCAAATTCAAAGTCAAAGAACAGAACACTCAAATACTCCAACCCTTCCATGAGCATGTGCAATTTAGAAGCATCAATGCCTACAGAAATCAATGAAACATACTTATTCAGATTTGGAAACGAATCACGGCATTAACATTTTGGCCACCCATGCTTACCTGTTTCAGAAAGCAGTTTTGTAGCTTCCAGCACTTTCTCAGTATAAACCCCAGCTTCATAGTTCTCCATCTCAGCGTTGATGATGTGTATGACTCGAGCTGCTCGGCCCCTGATGGCCCCTGCAGTCCGGTCCAGAGTGTCCACATCACCCTCTTGGAGGGCTATCACACACTTGTTCACATCCTCCAAGATGTGATTTTCTATGGAGAGGACACATACATATTTAGATGACTTTAAATCACTCAGAAGTTAAGCAATTAAAGTTGATTCAACTATCATGAACACTTGCCTTGCACACATTTCAATGTATGCCTAATACTAAAATCGTATTTAAAGGACATAGTTTATCATTACAATAGTGGTTCTCAAACCTGAGCATCAGCCAGAGGGCTCGTAGCACCATGTAGATTGCTGGGTGTCACTCCGAGAGTTTCCATTTCTGTAAGTCTGGGTCTTAGAGCCCAAGAAATTGAGTTTCTATCAAGGTCCCAGGTGATAGTCATGCCACTGGTTTGAAGACTACATTCTGAGGACCACTCAGTTAAAGAATATCCCTTCCTTTGTTTTGAAGTTTGATACTTACTACACGAGAGGGTCTTTTAGGAACTGTAGCAGCCAACAGGAAGTCAATCTGACTAACTATAAATGTCTATAAATAAGACCAGAGTTAAAGATTTGTGTACGTTTGTTTGGTAATGTTTTCATTAAGAAAACATTTGAGGTAAAAATGAACAAATATCATGCAGTTAGTCTTTTAAAATTATGTCATGCACATGGTGCCTACAATAGGAAAACTGATTAGGTGAAGATAATCAGAATTTCCCACAATTAAAATAGAATCCTGTCTTGTGGCTGGTTCCTTCAGATTGTAGCCAAGGTCTGCACAGCTTTCATGCTATTTGTCCAAAGTAGAAATCAAGCAGGCAAGAGGAGAGGCTTCACTCTCCTGGCATAGAGAAAACACATTATTTGTTCCCTCGGAGTTTTAACAAGTGTGTAATCTTGTAACTTTCATTTCCAATATGAGATTTGTAATTCTATTCCTTGTGCATTCCTTAGAATCAGAATTCTAAGAAAATGTTCAAAAAGTTTAGTGCTTTATGGAATTAAACTGAACACATACACACAGGCACACACAAAGTAATAAACTGCATGTTTGTGTTCCCTTACAATTCGTATGTTAAAACTCTAACTCCCAAAGTGGTAGTATTAAGAGGTGCAGACTTTGGGGGTGATTAGGTTATGAGGGCAGAATCCTAAGAAATGGAATTAGTGCCCTTATAAAAGAGATCTCAGAGATCTCTCCCTCTTTCTACCATGAGAGTTTCCAGTGAGAAGCCTATAGAGTCCTTCATCTTGGACTTTCCAGCCTCCAGAACCATAAGATACAACTTTCTGTTGATTATAAGCAAGCCAGTTTATGCTATTTTCCAAAACTCACCCAGACATGAACACATAAAAATATGTGCTTTTCATAAATATGTTTAAAAAGTCTTAAGTAAACTATTAACACGTTAAAATTATAACTGTCAAATCCAACAAATAGTTTATAAAGAATTAAAATAAAATATTACCTCTTTAAGAAGCTTTTAGGGCTAATTCTGATTTTAAATTTCCTAAAAGAAAGATGGGAGGGTATCCAGGAAATCCTAGTCTCTGCTATGGCTCCCTCCTACTTTCACTAAACTAAACATTTAGAAGGAATATTTATTCTTTTAGGACATGGGATAAAAATTGCAAGTTACAACTGACTTTTCATCAAGAACATCTATTTTGACCTCATACAATGTGATTTCCTCACTCAAACCATTATAAATTGCTTATTTCTACATTATCTAGTTCTTTAATTTCAAACATAAATTAGAATAGAAAAATAATGAAATGTTTAAATTTTAGTATTTAGATTTCTAAAACTCACAAAAAGTAGTATTTCCCAAATCATGACATTTTCTTGAGACATGACATTTTAATGAAAACATGATTAAACATGTGAACACAGTATACCCCTAAAATGACATCTGAGGCAAATATTTACTCAAATGAATATTGATACAGGATTTCAAATATAAAACTTTGATTAAGAGAAGCTTCTCTTTCTGTCCTGTGAGATATCTTAAGACAATTAAAGTGTGTCTTGGTCCCTGAGACTCAGCGACTACGAAAGGATTTGTGTCACACATCCAGCTGCTATTTTCTTTGAATGACAGTATTACAAGAATGGGCAAGGTTTCTCTGCAGAGTTTAAAGATGGTATTTTAGAGTTCAGTAAAAATTAGTTAGAAGTATGTTGATTATATTAGATACTAATCTCTCTGGAGTTAATAATTGTGTTTTAAATTCTAAGAGGCCTACTCGTGACCCAATATGTTAAAATAAAAAACTTTTTTTTTAAATAAGGCTACCCCAAAGTAGAAATATGCAACTAATTTAATTAAGAGGCAAGAAATATGTGTTTATAGATCTTACTATATCTATTTAAAATAAATCAGCATAGGCTAACAACCCATAACAAAAGCACTGCTCTTGATTACTCAAATCATCAACAAATGTGTTAAATAAGTGAATAATGTTGTGTGAACAAAGTATTAGTTTTATAATTTCCTAATTGACTAATTTAACTTTTTTTTTTTTGAGATGGAGTCTCCTTCTGTTGCTCAGGCTGGAGTGCAGTTATGTGATCTCGGCTCACTACAACCTCCACTAACAAGTTCAAGCGATTCTCCCACTTTAGCCTCCCAAGTAGATGGGATTACAGGTGTCCACCACCACACCTGGCTTTGTGTGTGTGTGTGTGTGTGTGTGTGTGTGTGTGTGTGTGTGTGTGTGT
>NW_022436992.1:6014621-6234516 GCF_009761245.1 Sapajus apella | reverse complement strand
TGTGTGTGTGTGTGTGTGTGTGTGTGTGTGTGTGTGTGTGTGTGTGTTTAGTAAAGACAGGTTTCACCATGTTGGTCAGGCTTGTCTCGAACTCCTGACCTCAAATGATCCACCAGCCTCGATCACCCAAGGTGCTGGGATTACAGGCGTGAGCCACCAGACCCAGCCTAATTTAAAATTTTTATTTATAAAAATTAGTCAATTTTAAGATACAGTCATGCAATATAAATCATTTCAGTCAACAACAGATCACATGTCTGAAGGTAGTCTCATAAGATTATATCATAGTTTTACTGCACTTTTAAAATATTTATGTATGTTTAGATACACAAAACTTACTATTCTATTCCAATTGCTTACAGTATTCAGTACAGTAGCATGCTGTACAAGTTTGTATCCTAACAGCAATAGGTTTTACTGTATAATGTAGGTATGCAGTAAGCAATATCTGGATGTGTAAAAAGTATATGATGTTCACACAGTGATGAAATTGCCCAACTATGCATTTCCCAGAATGTATACTTGTTGTTAAGCAACATATAATTATACTTGACTCAGAATCTTTCAACCTTCTCCAATTCAGGTCCCCTTTTATGAAAAAGTGAGTCACAATTTCCTCAAGATAGTAGTTATATTGATGGGTGGTAGACATGTAAAAGCTACTATGGTTCAGAATGTTTTCAAACAGATTTGTATTTTATTAGTAACAATCTACAGGCATGTCTTGCTTTCTTATACAGACTTTTTTTTTTTTCCAAATACAAATTGAAGATTTGTTGCAACTCTGCCTCAAACAAGTCTGTTGGCGCCATTGTTCCAACAGCATACGCTCATTTCCTGTCTGTGTCACAGTTTTGCAATTGTTGCAATATTTCAACTTTTTTCATTATTGTTATGATGATCTGTGATCAGTGCTCTTTGTCACTATTGCAATTGTTTTAGGGCATCAGGAACCATGCCCATGTAAGATGGCAGACTTAATAAAGGTTGGGTGTGTGCTGCCCACTCCACCAGGACTGCTGTTTGCCATCTCTCTCCCTCTTCTCAAGCTTCGTATTCCCTGAGACATAGCAATATTAAAATTAGGTCAATTAACAACCCTACAATGACCTCTAAGTGTTCAAGTGAAAGGAAAGATCACATATTTCTCACTTGAAATCAAAAGCTAGAAACGATTAGGCTTAGTGAGGAAGACATGTCACAAGTCAAGAGAAGCCCAATGGCCAACTTGTAAGTACAAAGAAAAGTTCTTGAAAGAATTAAAAGTGCTACTCCCATGAACACACAAATGATAAGAAAATAAAGCAGCCTTATTGCTAATATGGACAAAGTTTGAGTGGTCTAAACAGAAGATCATATCAGCTACAGAATTTCTTTAAGCCAAAGCCTAATCTTAACCAAGACCCTAATGTTCTTTAATTCTATGAAGGCTGAGAGAGGTGAGGAAGCTGCAGAAGGAAAGTTGGTTCATGAGGTTTAAGAAAGAAATTATCTCCATAACATAAAAGTGCAAGGTAAACAGCAAGTGCTGATGTAGGCAGAATAGAACTTGTGGCATGTTATCCTGAAGATCTAGCTAAGATCATTGATTAAGGGGGCAAACAACAAGTTTTCAGTGTAGACAAGACAGCCTTCTATGGGAAGAAGGTGCCAATTACAACTTTCATAGGTGGAGAGAAGTCAATGACTGGCTTCAAAGGACAGGCTGACTTTCTCCTTAGGGGCTAATACAGTTGATGACTAAGTTGAAGCCAATGCTCATTTACCGCTTTGAAAATCCTAGGGCCCTAAGAATTACGTTAAATCTACTCTGCCTGTGCTCTGTAACAGGAACAACAAAGCCCAATGACAGCACATCTGTTTATAACATGCTTTACTGAATATTTCAAGCCCGCTGTTGAAACCTACTGCTCAGAATAAAAATAGTAATTCTTTCCAGAATGTTATTGCTCACCAAAAATGCACCTGGACACCCAAAAGTTCTGAAGGAGATGTACACGGAGACTAATAGTGTTTTCATGCTTGTTAACACATCTATTCTGCAACAGATGGATCCAGGCGTAATTGTGACTTTCAAGTCTTATTACTTAGAAGATACATTTTATAAGGCTGTAGCTGCAATAGATAGTGATTCTCCTGATGGATCTGGGCAAAGTAAATTAAAAGCCTTCTGGAAAGAATTCGCCATCCTAGTTGTCACTAAGAACATCCATGATTGATTCACCAGAGAAAGTCAAAATACCAACATTAACAGGAGTTTAGAAGAAGCTGATCCCAACCCTCATGGTTGACTTTGAAGGGTTCAAGACTTCAGTGGCGGAAGAAAGTGGAAATAGCAAGAGAACTAAAATTAGATATGTAGTCTAAAGATGTGACCGAATTGCGGCAATTTCATGATCAAACTTAATGGATGAGGAATTACTTCTTAGGCCTGAGCAAAGTAAATGGTTTCTTGAGACATAATCTCCCCCTAGGTATGATGTTGTGAACGTTGTGGTTGAAACGACAACAAAGGATTTAAAATATTGTATAAATGTAGAGGATAAAGTGGCGGCAGAGTTTGAGAGGACTGACTCCAATTTGAAAGAAGTTCTACTGTTGATAAAGTGCTGTCAAACAGCATCACATGCTACAGAGAAATCTTTCGTAAAAGGAACACTCAATACAGGAAATGTTCTTGTTATCTTACTTTAAGAAATTGCCATAGGCACCCAGCCTTCAGGAACCACCACTCTGATCAACATCAAGGAACCACCCCACCACCATTAAAGAGATCATGGCTGGCTGAAGGCTCGAACGATCTTTAGCATTTTTTAGTAATGAAGTATTTTTAAATGCATTTTTTAGACAGAATCCTACTGCACAGTTAATAGACTACACTGCACTGTAAACATAACTTTTATATTCACTGGGAAACAAAAAGAATTTCTATGATTCACCTTATTGCGATTGGTGTTTTACTGTGGTAGTTGGAACAGAACCGGCAATATATTCGAGGTTTGCCTGTATTTGGAAAAAAGCCATACCTGTTCACATAGGCATGAACATGAACTTTTTGGTCAGAAGACCATACTTCGTGTATATATGGATTTTGGAACCCCCTGTCATGATATACCCTGTGCCTTCAGGTCTAGGATACAGTTAGTAAGCACACTAATCTAGTATGTATCAAGGAGGGTAGTCAGTTATTTAAAGGCAGAATACATCCTTGATTCGTATTTACATTCCTGACAGTGGCACATAGGCAGCAGGCAATCAAAGGGGAGATACTGAATGAACATGCCCATTGAGAAAGGGCAATCGATTACACTTTTATATTTGTATGCTAAAGTGTTTTGAAGAGAAAGAATTCATGAAGTAAAGAGACAGAGGATCGATGTTGCAGCTAGAAAGGAGCAGAGATGAAAACAGTAATAAAAGGCAAATGTATCCTAGAGAGTATTCCATTGCAGGGGAAAAACCGTAATGTTTGGGTGGCACACTCTAATATCAAGTGTGGTATTTAAACATGTCATGAAACATTTGTTTGCAACATATTTTTGCTGTAAGCTTCCTTACATTTTGCAACAGTATTTTAGAAATGATATAATTTTGTTATGAAAAAAAATCAATGATCGCCAAACTATTTGATTATTGTAAACCACAAGGCTATAGATTCAAAAAATGAAATTCACTGTGAATATTTAAAAGAAGACAAACTTAAGACTGTAGCATTAAAAAAAAAAAAAATAGGGAAAGGAAAAATAACCAAAACCCTTGGACATTATGAGATCAAGTTAATAGCTTTTTCAGATCTTTAGATTTCTACTACTTTGTGAGCCAAATCCAAGAATTAAACTGTCACATGACTAATGCCAAGATGCTTATCTTAAAACACTATTAAAAATTGTAGGTTTTCCAAAGTGGGAAAAAGTTCAAATGTTCCAACACAGCCATTTCACTTTTTTTATGAGAATAGGCCAGATCTGAAAATTGGTTTTGCTCCTGTAATATTAATAGCTAGCATCACTGCTCCCCAAACTTATTAAATTTATCGATATGAAATGCAACATCAGATACACAAGTTAGGGTAGCATAAAAAAAAAAAAAAAAAAAAAAAAAAAAAAAAAAAAAACTACAGTCTTTTAAAAACAAAGATCTGTTTTTATTGTTTTTTAAATAGAGTTTCCTGCCAGAAGAGATATTTCCTTAAGAAGAAACCGATACATAAAATGTCATTAATGCCATTTCAAAACATCTCCTGGGCCAAACTTGCAATTTACTGATGTAAATGTTTGGCTCTAGCTCGGAGAGAAGATGAGAAGTAGTTTCCCTAACTATCGGGCTGTGTCCACAGCCTACCAGCAGGACGGAGTGGGCTGTGTCATTATTTGTCAAACCCCATCTGTGGAAAGGTGCCTGCTGCCTCTGATTGTCAACTCCAAAGGCATGCTCCGGCAGGCCCTGCCAAGCTGGCTCCCTGACAGTGCCTGTTCATTTTCCTGCCATGGCATGCCACGGCACTTGTACCACTGGGGTTGGACTCCACAGTGTTATCAGCAGAAGCCAAAGCCTTTTCTTGTTGTTGGTAATAATGAGACGCACAAAGGAATGGCAAGGAGAAAAGGAAGCAAAGAGGCAGGGCTTGGGGGAGGAAAATTAAGAAAAGCTTTGCCCTATTGAAAAAGTCTGAGATAAGACCTCCTCGCCTTGCTTGTCCCCACCCTCAAATTTTTGTACATGCATTTAAAGAATAGGTTGGAAAAGTTCAAAGTTCTGAAATGATTCCTCTCTGAAAAAGGCAGTGTATAGGTATTTCCTATTGATTTGAAGGTAGAACGGGATGCAGAAGATTTTCAGGGGTTGTTAGGATTGCTGTGTGAGATCTGAGGCTGGTTGGGAAGGGCTCTTACTTGGAGCACCACAGTTATCCTGGAAAAAACTGACCATGTGCTAGAAAGAAGATTCGTACAGTGGTCCCCTTTCTGTTCTCCATCACCCAAGTTCCCAACATACCTATCTGAGCAATTTCCAAGTACCTTATGAGAGATTCATTCTGTGGGGGTATATTTTACAGGATTAGGACTCAGCTATCAGCAAAGCAGAAAAAAAAAAAAAAAAGAAATGACAATATATTGAGTTCTTTTATCAACTAAGCTCTAAATATAGTGATATTTAAATGACTAGTTGCTTTGACAAGTCATCAAAAACAAAGACCTTGGTAACAAAAAACAAGACAGGTTTCTGAAAGGGATTAGAGATTGGAATGAGAATACCAGAGGTGGAAAGAGGAAGCTAAAAATGAAAGGCGGAAGCACCAAAGGAAATTTCCTTTCTATCTTGACTTACTGAGAATTATATAGTTTCTGAAAAGAGGATAATCTGGATTTTAATACCATCTCTGCCAAGTTGCGTACCCTCTCAACGACTTAGTTTTCTTAAAAGAAAACCTGGAATTACTAGTACCTATTTTATAGAATTTTGATGAGAATTAAACCAAGCAGCAGAGAGTAAGGTAAATTCTAGTTACAGGCCTCATGTTATGTCACTGTTCCCATCTGCCTTGACTTGCCTGCATCATTGAAAAGCTGGCTTTCTGATTATCCATCACATCTACAGATTTGACTATGCTGTTCTGAGACAAGCCAGTGGGAACTTACTGTTTCTTCAGGAAAAGGAAAGACTGCAACTAAAAACATTTTCTAAACACGACAGCCACTCAGAAATCACTCGCACACTGTTGCAGTCAGAGGTCCTGTCTGCCTGGTTCCCACCAGCGGTGATGCAACGTCTCCCTCAGCCCTCAACCTGCCAAGAACCAGCAGGTCATCAGGGCTAGTACTGCCTGAGTCAGTAGGTGTGACGTCCACACACCTGTGTAGAATCAACACCTGGCCAATTCGCATTTCTAAGGGTCAGCTGGTTCTTTTAACACCTCACAAAGAAGGCTGATGTTTCCAGTGACCTCCACCTCACAGATTTCTCCAGGTGAACTGGACCAAATAAGTTAGGTCAAAAGCTTTTGGAAAAAGGCCCACTTGCTGGCTGGTAGCTCAATCTTGAAACAGACTCCATGAGTCCTGTTAAAGGTCAAACTGACTCCACAGTTATTCATGTCTACTGCATCCTCCAGTCTGGCTTCATTTACAAAGAAGAAAGTTATAATTTCAGGGGATGAGCAGCTCTATTTTCTTTCACTCATTTCCTAATACAACATCATAGGCAAGTGCTCGAAGCCTTGATAGCTTCCAAGTGCCTTCTCAGAGGTGAATTATGTGGCTGATATCTTTACCGGTGTTATCACAAACCTTCACTTGTTGAAAAAAAGACAAACTTAACATAGCCAAATAGGAGTAACTGATCACCTATTTTTAAGACATAAACCTTGTAGATTAATGAATCCCATATTCCAAGGCCCTTTTTCACATGAGTGATTCAGATACATCACAGGCCATCCTGCTTTATAAACTCCAAACACTAAAAAGGAAGATAAGCCACCTTAAATCATGTGTTCCTTTTTAATGCCTTGACTGTCTCGAAATAACATAAATACCAAAGAATTGAGAGAGTGTTATAATCACATTTGCAGAGATGATCAAAAAAACTGAAAGATCTAAGGAGAGCGCCTGAAATACAGACCCATGACATTTGCAAGACATTCCTTATCTCATTGTTACCCTCTTCGGGCTGCCTTGTATGGGGCCTATTTGTGATGATTACCTGAGACCGAGAGGAAGTCATCCACTGAAGTGATGTCATCCACAGCCTCTGTCAACACTCGGACCTGCTTCTCCCACTGGTCTTTGAAGACGTCCATGTTATCCTGAGCAACTTTGCTCTGTGGCCGGGCAGCCAGTGTCAGAGCAGCATTGATGACCTATTTGTTGGAAACAATCCAGGGACATGATGACCACACACTTCAAAAAAAGAATAAGCAAGTCAAAGACCATGCTAAACCATGGACCCTGGACATTCTACAGATAAGTGGGTTCCTGGTGTTCAGAAGGACAAACACATAAAAGATAAGTTATCAACTACCATTAATTTTTGTTTGCTTTGCTTCTTTTTAAGACACAATAGTTTGCCTCAGGTTTCAAAAAGTATTTTCTAGACAAGTCTCATTTACGTAGCACAGATGCAGCAGAAATGCAATTCTTGCTTTCCACACGTGCAAGTTTATGATTTAGCTCCTGAGACAAGGTAAATAGATATGGGATATTAAAATCACAACCCAAAACAAAACAAAGTCAACAGGAGTGGAGAGTATAGTGGCACAGTCACTGATCCCTGCAGCCTCGGATTCCTGGGTCCCAGCAATCCTCCCACCTCAGCCTCCCCAGTAATTGGGACTACAGGAATGCACCACCACACCCAGCCAATTTATTTTTTGTAGAGATGCAGTCTCACTATATTGCCCAGGCTGGCCTTGAACTGCTGGCCTCAATCCATCCTTCCACTTCAGCCTCCCAAAGCACTGGGATTACAGGTGTGACCCACCATGCCCCGCCCCTGTTACAGTAATTCTGAAGAGACCAGTGTAGTTTATTCTTCCTGAGAAGGGTAGAATTTGAAATGCCCCATGAGTGGTGAGTAGCATTTTCCAGCGAGAAGAAATAGAGAAAGGAGAGGAGGAGCATGAGGGCTGGAGTGGAGAAGGCCACTGACAGGCTTTTGAAACAAAGTGAATGAGGCTTACCTGGGGACACAGGCTGTCAATCTGGGTGGCTGCCATCCGAACTAATTTCACCCCTTCTTCATTGTTGGAGATGGAACAGGCCAAATTGGCAACCTGTATTAAAAATGATTTTAGTGAAAATTCTGCTGGGGCAAAGGGAAAGTATGCTGTTGCTCCGGCTTGTACTTTCTCTGGCAGATGTCTCTTCCAGGAGAATTGTTTCAGAAATAAGATAAGGGTACCCTGCCCTTCATGTAGAACCAACTATTACTACTTCTTATGCTAATTCAGGCATTTCTGTTAGAAGAGGCATTTCACGACTCTCAAGCATATACAAGGATATGTTTTAACAGGGATTTTGACCTGTTTTCTCTTATGAACTGCCTTAATCTGCCTACACTCTCTGGAGCCCCCTAAGACTCATTATCAAATGCAAAACCCTGTGATCTTGGACATTTCAGTACTCAGTTCTGACCCTGCAGAGCTGAGTGAGAAGAATGCTGCAGGCAATGCTTTGGGCTTGAGAGATTAACAGTAAGCTGACAATTATGGTACCCTGCCCCCAAAATTCCAGATCTGCCTGAAAAGTTTAGTCCACTAATTGCAACTCAAATGTTGTTAGAGGCCAGCTGTTATGAGCAATGTAGCAAAAAGGCTCGTATCATTCAATGGACAATGACAGAGTATATAGTAAATTACAATGTGCAGATCTGGTCTAAGGCATTCAAATTTGATGGCTTCCTTGGTTCCTGGCCTCTTCCATCTTCAAAGCCAACAGTTTTTTTTTTCCCCCTTCTTGGTTCCTGGCCCAAATTTGAATGTCTTTCCCACCCCTCTTGGTTCCTGGCCTCTTCTGTCTTCAAAGAATTTGTTCTGAAGATGGATGGGGCCAGGAAGAGAGGAGGGGGGAAAAAGACATTCGAATTTGATTTTTAAGAACATTATGCTTTCCCAAACAGCTGACTGAATTCAAGTTCCCAGATGAAGTGGTTCAACTCCTGTTTTCCTTCTCTTGAAGCAGAGTTAGTAATTCATGGTGAGATTGAATAGCCAAGGTCAACAGCCACAAAACCACCATCAAAAGACCAATCAGTTCCATCAGGTTGGGATCAAGATGACACAAGAATAGGAAATGTGAAAAGACAAAGAGGAGGAGGACAGCAGGGGGTAGGAGCTGTGGAGCAAACAGAACAAGTGATTGGCAGAAAGAGAATCCCCAGAGTCTTTTGGCCACTTGCCCTTTTGGCATCCTGCTTTATGTCTAGACTCCTAAATGGTGCTGTTTTCCTCTCATACTTTAATGCTCTAGGATGTTAGAATGTATCACCCATGCTTATAGTCACTAATGTGAAAGAAACCTTGGGCAGTGTGACATAGTGAGAGGAGTACAGGCCTGGAGATCAGGAGGCTCAACCACTGGGCATCTTTGGGTGGCCGTTTGAGCAGACATCAAGCTAGCCAGAGGAGTTCTTTTTCATACCCCAGTGGTGCCTGGAATGCCAGCAAAACACAACCATTCACAGCCCTGGAAAGGGAGCTGAAGCCAGGGAACCAAGTGATCTAACTCAGTGAATCCTACCTGCAAGGAGCCCAGTAAGCTAAGATCCACTGGCTTGCAATTCTCACTGCCAGCACAGGAGTCTGAAGTCACCCGGGGATGTTTGAGCTTGGTGAGGGGAGTGGCATCCAGCATTATGGAGGCTGGAATAGGCGGTTTTCCCCTCACAGTGTAAACAAAGCCGTCGGGATGTTCGAACTGGGTGGAGCCCACCACAGCTCAGCAAAGCAGCTATAACCAAATTGTCTCTCTAGAGTCCTCCTCTCTTGGAAGGGTATTTCTGAAAGAAAGGCAGCAGCCCCAGTCAGGGGCTTATAGATCAAACTCCCATCTCCCTGGGACCAAGCACCTGGGGGAAGGGGTGCTGTGGGTGCAACTTCAGCAGACTTAAACATTCCTCCCTGCTGGCTCTGAAGAGAGCAGCAGATCTCCCAGCACAGCACTCCAGTTCTTCTAAGGGACAGACTGCCTCCTCAAGTGGGTCCCTGACCCCTGTGCCTCCTGACTGGGAGTCACCTCCCAGCAGTGGTCAACAGACACCTCATACAGGAGAGCTCTGGGTGTCATCTGGCAAGTGCCCCTCTAAGACAAAGTTCCCAGAAGAAGGAACAGGCAGCAATCTTTGCTGTTCTGTAGCCTCTGCTGGTGATACACAGGTAAACAGGTTCTGGAGTAGACCCCCAGCAAACTCCAGCAGTCCTGTAGCAGAGGGGCCTGATTGTTAGAAGGAAAACTAACAAACAGAAAGGAATAGCATCAACATAAACAAAAAGGACGTCCACACAAAAACCCTATCAAAGTTCACCAATATCATAAACCAAAGGTGGATGAATCCGCAAAGATAAGGAAAAACCACAGCAAAAAGGCTGAAAATTCCCAAAACCAGAATGCCTCTTCTCCTCCAAAGGATCACTACTCCTCAGCAGCAAAAAAAACAAAACTGGATGGAGAATGAGTTTGATGAACTGACAGAAGTGGGCTTCAGAAGGTGGGTAATGACAAACTATTCTGAGCTAAAGGAGCATGTGCTAAAACAATGCATGGAAGCTAAGAACCTTGAAAAAAGGTTAGATGAATTGCTAACTAAAATAACCAATTTAGAGAAGAACAAAAATGACCTGATGGAGCTAAAAAACACAGCACAAGAACTTCATGATTCAAATAGCCAAATCGATCAAGAGGAAGAAAAGATATTAGAGATTAACTTAAAATAAAGCATGAAGACAAGATTACAGAAAAGAGAATGAAAAGGAATAAACAAAACCTCCAAGAAATATGGGACTACGTGAAAATACCAAATCTACATTTGATTGGTGTATGTGAAATTGACACGCAGAATGGAGCCAAGTTGGAAAACATTCTTCAGGGTATTATCCAGGAGAACTTCCCCAACCTAGCAAGACAGGCCTACATTCAAATTCAGGAAATACAGAGACCACCACAAAGATATTCCTTGAGAAGAGCAACCCCAAGACACATAATCTTCAGGTTCACCAAGGTTGAAATGTAGGAAAAAATGTTAAGGACAGCCAGAGAGAAAGGTCGGGTTACCCACAAAGGGAAGCCCATCAGACTCACAGCAGATCTCTCAGCAAAAACCCTACAAGCCAGAAGAGAGTGAGGGCCAATATTCAACATCTTTAAAGTAAAGAATTTTCAACCCAGAATCTCCTATCCAGCCAAACTTAACTTTATAAGTGAAGGAGAAATAAAATCCTTTACAGAAAAGCAAATGCTGGGAGATTTTGTGACCACCAGGCCTGCCTTGCAAGAACTCCTGAAGGAAGCACTAAATATGAAAAGGGAAAACCAGTACTAGCCACTGCAAAAACATACCAAGTTGTAAAGATCATTGACACTATGAAGAAACGGCATCAACTACAGGGAAAATAACCAGCTAGCATCATAACGACAGGGTCAAATTCACACATAACTATATTAACCTTAAATGTAAATGGGTTAAATGCTTAAAGACACAGACTGGCAAATTGGATGAAGAGTCAAGACCCGTCAGTGTGCTGTATTCAGGAGACTGATCTCATGTGCAAAGACATACATAGGCTCAAAATAAAGGGATGGAAGAATATTTACCAAGCAAACAGCAGTTTAAAACAGACTTTAAACCAACAAAGATCAAAAAAGGCAAAGAAGGGCATTACATAATGTAAAGGGATCAACACAATAAGAAGAGCTAACTATCCTAAATATATATGCATCTTATACAGGAACACCCAGATTCATAAAGCAAGTTCTTTATGAACAAAGAGACTGGGACTCCCACAAAATAATAGGAGACTTTAACACCCCACTGTCAACATTAGACAGATCAATGAGATAGAAAATTAACAAGGATATTCAGGACTTGAACTCAGCTCTGGACCAAGTGGACCTAATAAACATCTGCAGAACTCTCCACCCCAAATCAACAGAATACACATTCTTCTCGGCACCACATCATGCTTATTCAAAAATTGACCACATAATTGGAAGTAAAACACTCCTCAGCAAATGCAAAAGAATGGAAATCATAAGTCTCTCAGACCACAGTGCAATCAAATTTGAACTCAGGATTAAGAAACTCACTCAAAACCACACAACTAAATGGAAACTGAACAACCTGCTCCTGAGTCACTTCACATTTTAGATTGCTGTTTCCTAATCAGCAATATGAGATGGGCTGACAGTGATAGAATACTTTTAAAGGCTACTTCAATAAACCATTAGTGTAAACAACAGGATTTTTGAATGTTTAAGGGAGAAAGAGGATGGATTATATTTATCACAGTGAGAAAATGTAGGTGAAATCACGACAAATGAATTCCAAATATTATTTAGTTTCTTATGGTTTCACTTTACCTTTGATTTTTCAGATAACTTTTCATTATTTTACTTAGTTTTCAAAATAAGTGAAAAGACATATGCCTTCTTCACAGAAGAAGGATTCACAGAAAAGGATACTGCATGCCCATGGGCAGGAAGGCTCTTAGACATGGAGCACAGACTAATGATGCATGTTTCTTAACTTCAATTTCTTTTTGTTTTATAATGTCTTCACTCACATTCTTATTAATCTTTGTTATGTCTGTATGCTATATTCTAGTTCATTTTATATTCCAAGTGCCTGACTCAGTGCACGACACAGAATTGGTGTTTCATACATATTTAACAAACAATAGCTTGTAAACTTAGTATAACTTATTGTATACAACAATTTGGAATACACAATGTATTAAAGGTGCTCTCAAAAATAAAGCTGAGCTTCACCCTTAATTTTGCAAGACAAACGTTCACCTTCTAACAGATGTTGATCAACACTCTGGTGTTAACTAATGGTTACTACATTCTGATCCATGATATGAATCCAGAACGCAGCTTCTGCTGTCTGAAGTGGCATGTAGGGGAAAAAAAAAATCAGGATAGTGGAGAACATATATGTATTTAAAGTTCTACCTTTTAATATTCAATTAAATGTTTCCCACACCTGCTTTTGAAACTTTCATTCTATGAAACAGTGATAGTTTTAGATGGCTGTTTTTGCTGTGTGAGACAGACCTGAGATCACACTTGCAAACAGTGAACAATTGCTAAAGAGTTTAGCACAACAACAATATAAAAACTTAAAAGTGCCCCAAGAATCAGGTAATTTTTTTTTGCATTTCTATAAAAAGGTAAGAAAATACCAGCACTCTTAATGAAATAATGAATCTAGACCAAGTCATCAGTGGTCAACATTAAAAAGAGTAATACCCAGATAAACATGTGTTTCCCGACTAAATAACACTGCCTATGAAATATTCTTGCCAAAAATAAAACAGAAAACTATCAGCCCTTTAGAATCAATTTTCAATTTACAGGAAATTCAAGAAAAATAAAAATGTAAAATAAAACCATGTACATGCAATCATAAAAATCCTGACGGTTAAAAACTGGTGGAAAAAAAAAAAACCACAGATCTCATTTGTGTACTGAATAGAAAACAAACTATAATATACATATATAAATATGTAAATAAATATGTAAGTAAGAGTACATTTATGAAACCATCAAGGAAACTTAAATATTAACTGGATACCTGATGAGACTAAGGAGTTAATTAATATTTTAAAGTATGCTAATGGTAAGTTTTTTAAACAATCTATAGCTCTGAGATATATAATCCAGATGTTTATGGATGAAATGTGTGGAATTTGCTTCACAATTATCTGGGGTTGGGGAAATGGATAGAAGTATAGAGAAAACATTGGCCATTAGTTTATAACTGTTGAAGCTGAGTGACAGTATAAGATGGTTCATTACATATTCTTTACCTTGGGATATGCTTAATATTTTCCATACTAAACATTTAGAAAAAAGGTAGCAGCCACAGCATATTAGATCACCAGCTCTGGAAAACATTCTTGCCTGTGTGTGTCTCCAGGGAACACAGCATAAGTCAGGGAAACCTAAGTATGGTTTGGAGTTGAGGCTTGCAGACAGTGGAGGGTCCCCGTCTGAGCACAGATGAAGACTTCTGTAACTAGACTAGACTCTGTCAGTCACAGCAAAGCTCCCCAGACCACAGAGCTTCCCACTTATGCTGGCTGTGAGTCACCTGGCAGAAATCGATCCTATGGGACTTAGAGCTCAGACGAGCTGGACTCAAACACAGGGAAATGCCAACCAGTAGCTTCCCCATGGTGAAGATAAACTGTACTTTGTGTATCTTTTGAACTGTTTTCTCATCCTTCATTTAAATTAAACTCTATTATGCCTTAGGTCTTACGAGGTAAACTCCTCACCCAACAGAATCTTAGTAGGGGGAAACCGTGCTAGCAATGCTCGGCAAACAAAGAGCTGGCACCTCCTGATAGTCCTCCAGTTATTTATTCTCTTTACTTGTACTGATCCATAAATCCTGAAGTCTAGCAGCAAAGCCTCTGCAATGTACTACTGCCATTTCATTTCACTTAAAACTCAGAATTTCATTCACCTTGCGTTTTCTTCAGAAACATACTGAAAATACTTCCAATATGATGCTAAGGATCTCAGTATCTTCAGAGTCAGGTTTACATATTTTAAGTTGGTTACAGCTCGATCCAAATTCCCACCTTCCCTTTTTTCTTTTGGTTTGTCTTTCTCCACTTCTCACTGGACCTACTGGCATAGTGGGGACTATCAACTTGATTTTATACATTGTGATTTTTTGGATTTCACCAGCAAATGATCCTGAGCTTCAGTGCTTGAGGTAGTCCCCAATCAATAATGTAGCTTAGGCCGGACACGGCGGATCCTGCCTATAATCCCAGCAATTTGGGAGGCCAAGGGTCCTAAGAAGTAGGAGTTGGAGATCAGCCTGGGCAACAAGGAGAAACCCCGTCTCCATTAAAAATACAAAAAGTAGCCAGGGTGTGGTGGCACACACCAGTAATCCCAGCTGCTGGGGAGGCTGAGGCAGGAGAATCACTTGAGACCAGGCAGCCCTGGTTGCAGTGAGCTGAGATGACACCACTGCACTCCAGCCTGGGTGACAGAAACACTCCATCTCCAAAAAAAAGAAAAAATAATATATCTTGAAATGCCAGCGAACACCTCAATCTCAACATCAGCCCCAGATGACTATACACAGTAAGTATCTCATTACTGAGTTTTATTTTTTGAGAGGGAGTCTCGCTCTGTTGCCCAAGGTGGAGCGCAGCAGTGAGATCTCGGCTCACTGTAACCTGCGCCTCCCAAATTCAAGTGATTCTCCTGCCTCAGCCTTCCCAGCAGCTGGGATTACAGGCACCCACCACCGTACCCACGTAATTTTTGTATTTGTAGTAGAGATGGGGTTTCACCATGTTGGGCAGGCTGGTCTCAAACTCCCAGCCTCAAGTGATCCACCTCAGCCTCCCAAAGTGCTGGGATTACATACATGAGCCGCCACGCCTGCCAGTATCTAATAATTGATTTCAACAACCTGTTCTTTAACTAGATCTGTTACAACATCAGAAACTGTGGTAAAATAAAATGTTCTATTTGTCAAACCTAATATTTTATCTTCTATGGTCAATTTTTCATGATAAAGGGAGATAAGCAGAAGCGGGGAGGAGGATGGGAATGGTGGACTGGAATTACTAGACATTTGAAAAAATTAACATGAGTGAAAAAGCAGACAATAGATACATTGCAACTCCAAAGATGTTGAACAATACAATTAAATCTGATAGAATTTTGAAACCTACTTGAAGCAACCAAGCTGAAAACGTTTATGGAATATACTCACCCAAATAGGCCTGGCCCCTGCCTTCTCCACTCTCAAATTATTTACAACTTAACTGAGGCCATGAATGTTAATTGCCTTCTGGGAAGCTTAGAAAACAATAAAGTATTTCATTAATTATTAAATTTTAAGCAATTTAGATTGATCTGAAAATTTTGAAAGTAGAATAGGTCATGACTATAGGTGGTAGAGCTCGTGGGTGAGCTAACCGTACTAAATACCTACGAATCTATTAGAAAAGAAAGCTCTCCTTCTTATCTTCTGATAGCTTAATGGATCTGGGGATGTAAAAGCTGAGAAGACTGAGCCAGTCTATCTCTGACTTAGTACCTTAAAACTAGTGATCTTGAAGGAAAGGAGGAAGCTTAGTAACCATCATTAAATTGTATACTGCTGGCCACAAAAACTTTAGGATTACAGAAAAAGAAGAGACCAGTGCTGCTAAGTGGAATCAGTAAACACATCATGGAGAGGTAAACTATCCATTCTGCAAGAGTTATTTTCCAATTGCCTGTTTAGCACTACTTTCTGGATGCTCAATGAATATAACTTTTTTTCTGCTCTTCTGGGCATGCTTTCTAAGTACATGTATGTGAATACTTAAATCAACAATGTCAATTAGCTGAATTAGGGAAAAAAAAAAAAAGCAAGGAGAGCATATGCCTGTTTTTCAAAGAAAGTAACTTACTCCACGAATCGAATTTGTATTACAATTGGCATCTATCCTCTAATTCTCTAATAATCACCTCAGCAAATCAAAAGCAGAGTGACAATATTACTGACAGAACAGTTAAAAATTGACAAAAATAACTCAGGCTGAGGCACAAGAATCATTTGAACTGAGGAGGTGGAGGTTGCCATGAGCTGAGGTCGCATCACTGCACTCCAGCCTGGGCAATAGTGAAACTTTGTCCAAAAACCACAAAAAAAGAAAAAGACAAAAACAAAGTGAATCCCTCATAAAAATATAACGTGACCCAATTGCTACAAAGAGAATAAAATGGCTAGGAATACAATTTACAAGGGACATGAAGGATCTCTTTAAGGAGAAACCACTGCTCAAGGAAATAAGGACACAAACAAATGGAAAATAATTCCATACTTGAGGATAGGAAGGATCAACATCTTGAAAATGGTCATGCTGCCCAAAGTAATTTACAGATTCAGTGCTATTCCCATTAAGCTACCATTGACCTTCTGTGCAGAATTAGAAAAGAAAATTACTTTAAATTTCATATGGAACCAAAAAGGAGCCCATATAGCCAAGACAATCTTAAGGAAAAAGAACAAAGCTGGAGGCATTATGCTACCTGTCTTCAAACTATACTACAAGGTTACAGTAACCAAAACAGAATGACAATTGTACCAAAACAGATCCATAGACCAATGGAACAGAACAGAGACCTCAGAAATAACACCACATACCTATAACCATTTCAGATTTGACAAGCCTAACAAAAACAAGCAATGGGGAAAGGATTTTCATTTAATAAATGGTGCTGGAAAAACTGGCTAGCCACATGCAGAAAACTGAAACTGGACCCCTTCCTTACACCTTATAAAAAAATATAATTCAAGATGGACTAGAGACATAAATGTAAAACCCAAAACCATATCAAAAAAAACCTCTAGAAGAAAACTTAAGCAATACCATTCAGGACATAGGCATGGGCAAAGACTTCATGACTAAAACACCAAAAGCAATTGTAACAGAAGCCAAAATTGACAAATTGAGTTTAATCCAACTAAAGAGCTTCTGAACAACAAAAGAAACTATCATCAGAGTGAACAGGTAATCTACAGAATGGGAAAAAATTTTTGCAATCTACCCACCTGACAAAGGTCTAATGCCCAGAATCTACAAGAAACAAACAAATTTACAAGAAAAAAAAATAACCCCATCAAAAAGTAGGCAAAGGATATGAACAGACATTTCTCAAAACAGGACATTTAAGTGGCCAACAAACATATTTAAAAAGCTTATTGTCACTGGTCATTACAGAAATGCAGATCAAAACCACAATGAGATGCCATCTCATACCAGTTAGAATGGCGATCATTAAAAAGTCAGGAAACAACAGATGCTGGAGACGATGTGGAGAAATAGGAACACTTTTACATTGTTGGTGGGAGTGTAAATTAGTCAATCACTATGGAAGACAGTGTGATGATTCCTCAACAATCTAGAACCAGAAATACCATTTGGCCCAGCAATTCCATTACTGGGTATATACCCAAAGGATTATAAATCATTCTACAACACATGCACACATATGTTTATTGTAGCAGTATTTACAATACCAAAGGGATGGAACTAACCCAAATGCCCATCAATGATAGACTGGATAAAGAAAATGTGGCACATATACACCATGCAATACTATACAGCCATAAAGAATGGATTTGTGTCCTTTTTAGGGACATGGATACATGGATGAAGCTGTAAGCCATCATTCTCAGCAAACTCAGGAACAGAAAACTAAACATGGCATGCTCTCACTCATAAGTGCGAGTTGAACAATGAGAACACATGGACACGGGAGGGGAATATCACACACCAGGGCCTGTCGAGGGGTGGAGGGCAAGGGGAGGGATAGCATTACGACCAATACCTAATGCACGTAGGGCTTAAAACCTAGATAATAGGTTGATAGGTGCAGAAAACCACCATGGCATATGTATACCTATGTAACAAACCTGCATATTCTACACATGTATCACAGAACTTAAAGTAAAATGTACTGTGACCATTTAAAAATGGAAGATTTTTTAATCACAAAAAAAGCCCCACATAGCTCACAGCTCCAGGTGAACAGTGCATTGTGGCTGGGTAATTCAGTTTTGTGTGGACACCACCACAGACAAGCAGCTCTGTCTCAAAAGTGCCATAGTCTTGTTCAAACACTCACAAGAAAAGCCAAAATGCCTGGAAGGCTGAGCTTCAGTTAGACATTTAAAACCTCTGCTAATAAAGTATTTAGACATTTAACTCCAAAGTGATATGAAGTATGTCAGAAAAATGAGAACGTTTTCCCCTTTTCTGGCCCTGGAAATCAAATTACATTTTTTAATATTTGTGATTCTGCTCAGTTTGAAACACCATCAAATATGCATTGCATTCAACTCCCAAACACCGAATCATTTCATTAAGTTTTACAGCTTCAGGTATAATATTGGTGTTTTAAGAACACACTATTGAAATAAAGCAGAATAGCAATTCGAAGGTCCATAAAGCACTTGCTCCTCATGTTAGTATTTCATCGTCATTGTAAATTTAAGAATAAAATGAATTTATTTACTATTAAAGGGGAACTACTTGAATTTATAGTCAGTCACTTGGCCATATAAAACCACAGAGAGGATGGTAGTACAGATTTCACGTGAACTATTTTTCTCTGAAACCATCATCACAACGAAGAATGCTACAGTCTCTATCCGGAGGTTTATTCATTTATTTGTGCTGATGTAATTAGTATACATGAAGGCATTAACATATCTTCTAGAGAGCCTCAAGGTTCCTACCAAACATGACTCCTATAACACAGGTGGAGTTTCACAATTCAGTAAGGGTGGCAATGAAATACCTCCCTGAAACCTTTCAGAGGCAAGACAGAAGCAGCTGGTAGACAATGGGACTCAGCCTTTGACTGATCAGCTTCCAGGGAGATAGGCGTAAGAGTAGACCAAATGGCCATCAAAATTGGACTTGAGAGTCAAGTCTGGCTGCCCAGAAGAATATTACAGGAGTATCTCTTTCATGCTGAGGTAGTGTGCAATCCTTTTAAAATGAGCTGCTATGCACTGGGATAAGTTTATCAGCCTGATTAACAGTAACTGCAGTTCTAAAGGATAGAGGAGACTTACACAGCAGGAATAATTTGATCAGGGAAGGATAGCTCAGCGGTTGTCAGCAGCTGGGGGCTTAAGTACACTGGAGGACAGGAGGAAATTGAATCACTCGTTTTTGCCTCTGTTTTAAATGACTTCTATAAAGCATCTGGCACTCTTGATCATTCTACATATTTTAATTTTTAAAAATCATAATTGGTAAGACCCGGGCTTTGAAGTCAAGCAGCCCAGAGTTTATGTTTTGACTCTTATTCCTTATTCTTGCCTGTTGCATCTCTGAGCCTCAATTGTGTCTGCTGTAAAATATAAATATATCACAATGTTGCAATAAGAAATGAATAGATTAGTTAACCCAGCACCCAGTAAGGATTTGACAAATGTTATTTCCACAAGATGACCTTTATTGAAAGGTCACTATAAAAGTGAAAATATATTTGAATGACATTATCCAATCATTGATCACTCATTCAATAAATATCGAGTGCCTATATAAGACAGACATGGAAGATACAAGTAAAATATTACTTACGTCCTAGATGAGTTTATATTTTGGTGAGAAGACAGAATTTAACCAAGTAATACATTAAAAGTTCATATTGTCATGAGTATGACAGAAGAAACAAGGAAAATAGTAAAAACTGAAGGGCGCTCTACTACGTGATTACTTGGTTAGTGTACTCCTCAATTTTGTATAAAGTTGTCATTCTCAATTTCTATCTTTTCTCACTGTTTATTTCAACTCATTATATATTTTACAAATATTTTACAAATTTTATATATACTTTTAATGAATATTTTTTAATGATTATATTCCCTAATGTTGCTGCCTCATTATTTGGTAAATCAATGTTTTCATACATTTAAGGGAGTCTCCAACATTTGCTAAGTAATGTGCATCTTTAGGCATCAATTTTTTGCTCTTGTCAGAAGTGAAATTTTGCATCAGGAAAAATCTTATGGCACTTGTTTACCTGTGACCATAGTCCTTGCTGAAAGGTCCCTGGAATGAGTGAATCGGTCCGGTGCGACCAGCATTGCATCCCGGATTCCTCAACACTGTTTCTTCTTGACTTGTCTACCAACATATCATCCGCATGTCCTTCTAACTATTCATTCTCTAAACCACAAGTGCAAATCAGGATTGCTTAAATGCTTGCAGGACAGAATTCCCACTTTGCCCCCTACACATATCTGGGGTCACAGTTGCTGAATTCCAATTTTTCCAATTTACTAACTTCCACAAACTCCCTTAATGTTGTATAAAGTAGAAAACCATTCAACTTGTCATAACTTAGTCATACCAACAAGATCCCCGAGTTCTATGATCTAGAATTAAAAGGAAATGTATCTTCTCTGTATCCGTTAATCAAATAAGTTAATAATCAAATCAGCATGCAACAGCTAAGATCAAATGAACTTTACACAACCCCCATGGCACAACAACAAAAAAAAAAATGTGTTCATGGTCCCACCAGGTACCCTTGACTATAGTTATACACCTATAAAAACACAAATCCGCATTTTCTAGAGCTCTATGGGGACGTAGAGCAAATCTTGCCTGTTCTTAGGGATACACACACCACTAGCAAATGCTGTTTGCATGCCTCTGCCCAAATTAAAATGATCAGTCTGCCCTGGTTACTTTAATGGAGGTAATCACCAACTCACATTTATGAACAAATTGATGTGCCTGCTTCATAGCTGAATCACTCAGCATAAATCTACACCCTTCATGTATAAAAACCTCAGTGGCTTAAAATAATGCAATAAAGCATCACCTAATGCCTTCTTGATGCTGGCTCATCGATAATGTGTGGTTATGTGAAAAGGAGAGGAGAGGCTTATCATGTCTTATCTTAAACCATGCCAGGAATGTAATACCCTTTTAATTACTAAAGCCCTCAGGGGATTTTGCTTTCTCCATCTTTACATGGAGGAACTGAAGTCTTCTAACTCTCCACTATTATTTAGTTTTCAGCATCTCACGTAAGTAAATGAAACCTCAACTTATTTCCAGTGAATAAAACATGTTGACCTTCATATATGTGGGCTGCATATTATCAGGATGAAAGCTCCAGGTCCCATCTCTAGCAATACAAGAGGCTGCACTGAACCATCCGGTGCTTGACATTTAATGGAAGCTAAGGAACGTTTCCAAGATGAAGATCCAGATGAATAAATGAGTGCAGCTATTCTCTAAAGCCTGGTCTCATACATTTCCAGATGACAAGTGGAAGTGTGGAGTTAAGGCCATATCCACAGTGCAGGATGAATCTAACCATCCTAACCAATATTGAATCTTACTGCAGCCCACTTCACACAGAATGAAGAAGACAGTCATGAGTCCCAGTTTATGTTCTGAGTTGTCTTCTATTTTGTGGAGGGGATGCCTCTACCCATTAAACTAGAAATCTTCCAAGGTTCAATTCAAAATGCAAGCATTGCTGAAGGCAACCCATTGCAAAAACCTTCGGGCTTACTGGTTGTGCTACCAATTGCAACCTATAACATACTATTGTTTTATTCATTACGATATGGATTGGATGGATATATACACACAGAATTAGATATATAAATCAAAGATATTACACATAGATATATATGTCTTCAACTAAATCTCCACATCTTTGAGGATAATGGTTGCATTTTTATTTTGATCCTTGTGGCTCCCATGACTCCCTGTACAAGACTTTGTACATAGCAGCTATGAATGTGCTGCCAAGGCAGCCTCCCTGTCATGGATGTTTTCTTACTTCCTGCTCCCATCTGCCCTTACCTCTGGATTACAGCTCTTTCTTATTGCTGTTGGTTTACCTAGAAAGAGATGCTAATTGATTAATCAAAGTAACTACTCACTAAGGTCATATTTTCTCCTCCTAGGTAATAGAACACCTTAATGTAATTAAGATGTTCCTGAGTGCATTAGAGCTTTAAACACACACACACACACACACACACACACACACACACACACACACACACACACACAGTAGTTCCTTCTTATCCATGGGAAATACATTTCAAGAACCCCAGCAAATGCCTGAAACCACAAATAGTACTAAGCCCTATATATACTATGCATTTTCCTGAACATATATGCCAATGATAAAGTTTAATTTATAAACTGGGAATGGTAAGAGATGGACAATGATAACTAATAATAAAATAGAACAATTGTAATAATATCCCAGCATTATTACTCTTGCGCTTTGGAGCCACTATTAAGTAAAATAAGGGTTCACTGAACATAAGCACTGGGATACTTCTACAGCAGAAACTCTGTAGCAGATCTAATAACCAGGAAAGATACCAAGTGACAGAGGGCCACACAGCCTCTACAGGGCATATGCTGGTCAAGTGAGGACTCACATCCAGGGTGGATGGAGCTAGAGGGCACAAGATTCCATTATGCTATTCAGAATGGCACTCAATATACAATGTAGGAGTTATTTCTGAAATTTTTCATTTAATATTTTCCAACCACAGGTAACCAAAACTCCAGAAAGCAAAACTATGGATAAGTGGGGACTACCATCTACTGTTAAAATTTCAGGCTCCCCAGGCAAGACTTTGGGGAAATACCTAAGAACAAGGAGTTTTCTTAAACTCCGTTAACCCTATCTGAAAGATCTTTGGCCTTTTCTTCCTCTGATCACCTGTTTTTATAAACAAAGTCATATTGGGACACATCTTTACCCTTTTACACATATTGTCTATGACTGCTTTTGCATGACAATGGCAGATTTCAGTAGTTGTGACAGAGACCATATGACCCACAAGCAAAGGATACTTACTATCTATCCCTTTACAGAAGATTGCCAACCTCTAGTTTAGAGTAAAAACGTGGGCAAGTTTAACCATTTAATTTGTTCAGACCTGTCAAATATGCCAAAGCATCATCATAGCAGGAAATGAGAGAAGCATTGACTTGTAGTATTTATGACACAAGTAAAATCAACAAAGCTAAGTGGATCAGGAAGGAGCATAGGTACTTAAAAAAAAAAAATGTGCTCCTCCCAGGTCTCCTTAAACCATTAAGTTCTGGGACCAGAAATCAAACAAAAAACCAAGAAGAGATAGGCATAGAGCAGAAGACCCAGAAGGACCTCTAGGATATTCTTCACCACCCCAAACATTTACAAAAGAAGCTTGCAGCTGAACACAGAGTCAAAGGGAAGCAATTCTGAGTCAGCAACGCCATCTGGCTTACCTCTCAATGTAGCACCATCAACAACCACTTCTGAAAACTGGAGGATCACTCTAGAGGTCCCTCTAACCAAGAGGCCAATTTTGTAGCTATATCCTTCTTGGATATCTACTTCCTCATCACTTCCTGCTCCACTCTTGGCTTTGGCAGTCTGTTTGAGAAGCCCAAGACAATGCCCTAGAGTATATCTAATAGAACGTACCTGTCCTCATCGGCCCCTTGGTAAACACCTGGTCTGGCCACTCCAATGAGTACTGCCCACAGGAGTAGTCCTAGGAACCTGTGTCACAACTCCAGAGGGTTCCAAAGTAAATCACAGCATGAGATATCTGGTAGGGGAGACAACCTGACTGCCATCCTTGAACACAAAAGGGAAACTCTCTAAAGAAATGACCTTCAAACCAACTCATTCCCCTTAATAGCTCCCTCCCAGCCCTTGGAACCTGTAATTTCTGCCTCCTGTCACCTGCATTGCCTCACAGAATCTTTCCAAACTTAACCCCTCAAACCTGTTCACTCCATCTTACCTGAGCTGTAGTGCCAGCTCTTTTATTTCAGATCTTTTCTTGTATTTTCCCCCAAGTTCTCTCATGAAGGTTTAATTCTCTCCTTAGGGAATAACTTCAAGGTCGTTTGGGTGCAAATCACAGCTCCCTTTTTACATGCTTTTCCCCTGGGAGCAATCCCATCCATTCCTAGACCAGGTGGTAGGCCAGGTCCCTCAGTCATCAGAAAGGGAAAATCAAAGAATTCTCCATATCTGCTCTATCTATCTTGGGCTCATTAAACAGTGCCAGCAAAACCATCCAAGTATTGCAGCACCATCTCTAATATTCTCAAACCCTCCTCCCACGTGGTCAGGCTAATAACCAGTTCTGTTTTTTATTATTGTACTTTAAGCTCTGGGGTACATGTGCAGAACATGCAGGTTTGTTACATAGGTATACATATGCCAAGGTAGTTTACCATATCCATCACCCCATCATCTACATTAGGTACTTGTGCTAATGTCCTCCCTCCCCTAGACTCCCACCCACCGACAGGCCCCAGTGTGTGATATTCCCCTCCCTGTGTCCATGTGTTCTCATTGTTCAATTCCCACTTATGAGGGAGGACATGACATTTCTGTTCCTGTGTTAGTTTGCTGAAAATGGTTTCCAGCGTCATCCATGTCCCTGCAAAGTACATGAACTCATCCTTTTTTATGATTGCATAGTATACCATGGTGTATATGTGTCACATTTTCTTTATCCAGTCTATCACTGATAGACATTTGGGTTAGTTCCATGCCTTAGCTACTGTAAATATTGCTGCAATAAACATGTGTGCATGTGTCTTTATAGTAGAATGATTTATGACCCTTTGGTTATATACCCAGTAATGGGATTGCTGGGTCAAATGGTATTTCTGGTTCTAGATCCTTGAGGACTCTACACTGTCTTCCACAATGGTTGAGCTGATTTACACTTTCACCAACAGTGTAAAAGCATTCCTATTTCTCCACATCCTCCCCAGCAACTGTTGTTTCCTTACTTTTTAATGACCACCATATTAACTGGTGTGAGATGTTATCTCATTGTGGTTTTGATTTCTATTTCTCTAATGACCAGGGATGAGTGTTTTTTTTTTTTAATGTGTGTTTCTTGGCCACATAAATGGGATAAAGTTTTTGTAATCTATCTATCTGACAAAGGGCTAATATTCAGAATCTACAAAGAACTTAAATTTACAGGGAAAAAAACAACCCCATCGAAAAGTGGGCAAAGGATATGAACATACACTTCTCTGCTTTCTTCACATGACTTCATACTTTAGTTCCTGGCACCTGCTTCAAGTTCTCCTCTGCTTAACAGTACTTATGAATGTTTTCTAGCTAGCTAATGTCACTAACCCATCAGTAAGCTCTCTCTACTTTCATCAGACCTGCAGCTATCACAGTTTCTTCCTGTCTGTGTCCTGCAAGACAAATACACAGTCAGGCAAGGCCTCTAGGTTTTCATTGATAACCAATGCCCTCCCAAGTCTTTCCCAAGCTAGAAGCTCCTTTGTTGAGTACCCTGCAACTCTTCCTCTTATGGGCCACAAGCTAATACTGAGGATGCAATTACAACAGCTCCTTGCTCAGTTCTGAAATCTAATATTTCCATGATACTCAGAAAGCAGGGCAGAGCAGTGCCAGAGGGTGGGCAGGAGGGTTATTTCATGTCACCTGGGAACCCTCTCAGAAAGGGTTCTGCCACATGGAGTCCCTTTTTTCCCAAGCTGACCTTCAAGTAGCCACCTCTGCCTTGTTAGGCAGCAGATGCATCCCTCAGTGCAGAGCCATGGCCAGTAGTGGACCAGATACATTTGGTTTCACCTTCAGGCTCTCAGGAGATCAGGGCTCAGTCTAGATGAAAGGCGCAGCTGTACCTTCAGAAGTGTACACAAACTACGAGCCAAGGTTATGCTTGTAACCAGTGTGTGTAGGAGCAGGCCCAGCCCCACAGTGCCATTCAAATGTGCCTCAACTTAGCAACTCTACAAGAGAAATGTTGTACTTTCATCCTCAGGTCATTTTTCTCCCTAGCTGAATCAGTCTGGGTGTATGGCCAGTCAGTCTGACCTTTCAGTCTGCTATGTGAAATAAGCTAAAGTTAGTGTTCTGACTGAGAGTCCCAGAGAGGAGCAACTACTGAGGAAATTCTATGCATCTTGCTTCTGTTTAGCTTTGTGCTCTCCAGGCAGGCTGTTTATCCATTTAACCCTGGCCTTTTGCCTCGAATAGGCTCTGCAATTTTTTGTGGGATCCAAGTTTAGCAAGCATACTCATTGTGGGAACACCAAAAATGTTTTTCAGACGCACCTAGAGAAAGGGAGGGAATGAAAGAGGGCTATAAAAATATTTGGAGTTCTTCATCAATGTAAGTGCTTAAATAAGCAATAATTACAATTACTGTTTTAGCAATCCCTGAAGAAAAAAATATTTAACTTCCAAATGTCTTGGTACCTATTATTTCACAACAGAATATATTATACACACATAGATAGAGTTTCCCATTGGTATTTAGTTATAAAATATGAGTAACAATCTATACCTATGGGCCAAATATAGCCAGTGGCTCATTTTTATATGGTTTTAAAGCTAAGAATGGTTTTATACTTATAAAGGGTGGTTAAAACACCTACATACAGAAAAATGTGGGAGACTCTATGTGGCCTATAAAGCTAAAAATAGTTACTATTCTTAGCAATAAAAGTTGGCTGACCCCAAAGGCTACTCTGGTGTTTGTCTGCATGGCCACCAGGACATGAGTTGCCCCAAAAATCCCAGCAGTCTTTTGTCTCTGATCAAGGGAACCATCTGTGCTCATATTTCCCAAGTTCCTCTCTGGTTGTATTCTTCAAAGGCAAGTACCATTTTCTTTCTTGTCTGTTTATATTTATGTATTTATTTATGTTTATATAAGCCTCATGTCACCATTCATTATTTTACCAGATACAGCTTTTCCAAGCCACAAAGTTTGAGAATGTGGCAAAGAATATGTCAGAGACTCACAAAGAATCAATGTAAAAACAAGTCAGAGGCAGCATCCCTCCAATATGGGCAAAAACTCCCAAAGGGTCTATTTGGAAGAAAATAGCACTCTCTGGAATTGGTCGTTTTGTTTTGGTGGAGGCTTTGTACCTTCTATGTGCTGGGATGCATTCGATTCACGATCACGCCTGAAGAGTGGAGCTGGACCCACATTTCAGGGTGAGACGGTTTGGGCTGCAGTTTTGCTACCTGGAGCACTGTCCACAGGCCAATAGCAAGGGCAACACCTGGGGGCTTGTTTGTACAGTTAAGGTTGAGAACCACTGATCTAGTCTAAGCAAACTCTTATTTCCTTTCTGATGTGCCCCACATCTCCATCCATTTACGAAAAAGAATTGATTCTATAAGACAGAAAATTTTCCCTTGGTCATGCAGCTAATTTGCTGCAAAATGGAGACCAAGTGACAAGGCTGTATATTTCTGTTATTTATCAATTTGGATGTACATTAAAAATGCCTGAGAAACAAACAAAAAAATTGGTGCCTGGAACCCACACTCATAAATTCCGATGTACTTGTCCTTGAGTATGGACAAGGCGTGGCCATTTTAAGGCTTTCCAGCTAATCCTAATATGCAGCTCTGGTGGAGAACAGTCTCCCTGTTTGAAATTTAATCTAAATGTACTTTAAATTCAGTTAGAGCACTTTCAAGTAAATGAGTGCCACCTTCTCTTCTAATGGTTTGGTCTGGGTCTATCAGCTTTGCTTTCTCCTTTAATGGAGGCCAACCAGGAAGAGGGCAAAGAGAGAATTTCTCTCTCCCCCAGTGACTTCCAACTTCACCGCAGCATAAGAATCACCTGGTTTGCTTGTTAAACTTACATTTCACCAGAAGAGTTCGATTCCACAGCTCTGCAATGGGCCTGACAATTCCCATTTCTAAAAGGCTCCCCAGGTGCCACTCATGATAAAGCAGATTTCAGGTAAAACTGATCTAACACAAGCCTAGCAGCATCAGAATCACCTGGGAACTTATCAGGCATGCAAATTCTCAGGCCTCACCCGGACACACAAATCAGAAACTGTGGGGGTGGGGCCCAGCCATCCGTGTTTTCATCAGCCCTTCTGGTGGTTCCAATGCATGCTCATGCTCAAGGCTGAGACTTACAGGTCTACCTCAAGCTCTTCACTTTTTGACAAATAGTGCCCTGCGTTCTAATGTCCGGCCAACAGGAATTCCCCCATACTATGCCAGCTTTGCTTTCTTTTTTAAAAATTATCCTCATATCATCACTTCTTACAACTCTATGAAAGTAAGTCATCTGAGAATTGTTCTGATACTTTTAATTAGAAAGGCCTAATTACTATCATCGTTCAGGGATATTCTAGGTAAGAGTGAGACCTTATGTTTTCCTGAGCACTCAGGGTGGTGCAATCAACTGGGTCATACTGCTCCAATGTTTTCCCCTGAAATGCAGAATTGTCCATACCCAATTTGTACAATGACCGTATTTTACTACCTCCCAAATGTCAAAAAATGTTAGAAGGGTGACAAGAGCATTTTTAAAACAAAAATCCATACAGTTCTATATCTTGAGGATGCTTAATTTACATCCAAGGAAATCCTGGATACCCATGCAGTACTTAATGTACTTTCAAAATTTCTAATATTATTTTATTCAATTTTCACAGCACCTGAAACGATGTAAGAGTTGGAATGTGTGAGTTTTAACTATGCATCTAGCACTTTTTTTTATAAGCTCTATCTTGTTTTATCCTCAGAAAACTGTACGAATAAGGTACTATTATCATTCCCACATCATAGGTGAGAAAGTTGAGGCACAGAAATCCAGGCATGGTGATTCACATCTGTAATCTCAACACCTTGGGAGGCTGAGGTGGGAGGATCACCTGAGGTCAGGAGTTTGAGACCAGCCTGGCCAACATGGTGGAACCCTGTCTCTACTAAAAATACAAAAGTTAGCCAGGCATGGTGAGGCATGCCTGTAATCCCAGCTACTTGGGAGGCTGAGGCATGAGAATCACTTGAACCTAGGAGGTGGACGTTGCAGTGAGCTGAAATCACACCACTGCACTTCAGCCTAGGTGACAGAGCAAGACTGTCTCAAAAAAAAAAAAAAAAAAAAAAAAGAAAAAGAAAGAAGGAAAAGAAAATTGAGGCATGATGGAGAAGTTCAGTAGCTTTACTGAGGTCATGCCAGAATAAAGAAAACCTAGGTTTGAACTATCGTGTCCTAACTTCAAAGCACATTCTTGTATCCCTATATGATGCTCAGAATTTTCTATTTTTGAGATTAATAACCAGAAGCTAAGAGAGTATTAGGTTGGTGCAAAAGTAACTGGTTTTTGACATTACCGTCAGTGGCCAAAAAAAAAAAAAAAAAAAAATGAAATTACTTTTGCACCAACCTAATAGCTTGCCCAGATCATACAGCTAATAAGCATCAGTGCCAGTGTTTGAAGCTGGAGTCTGTTTCCAGGTCCCAGGCACATGTATTGCACCATATGCAATCCTGCCAGCGGGTAAGGTAGTCATTATCCTTACAGATCATGGAGCACCAATGAGGCAGCTTTTCCACTTTAAGTAATGGTCACTCTCTTAAGAGCGACTTAGGAAAAGCTGACATGATGAGTCTGATTAATGACCCCCCAGAAAAACCCTAGCATAAAATACATTTTCCAAGGGACGTGCTACAATAGAAGAGAAAACAAAGGTAAACATTTGATATTTTTGATATTTTAAGGGTGGAGACCAGATTGGTGAGGGGGAAATTGGAAAGTCAGGGTTTTGTTTTTGTTGTTTTTTTTTTTTTCCCCCTGAGGTCAGTCCTGCTCCTGAGTTACCCAGGTACAAGATTCAGAGTCACTGAACTTGACCAAAGTCATTATTTCTCCCTTACTTCTCAGTCACTGGGGAGAGCATCACCAACACAGAAGGGAAATCCAGGTCATTCAGATTGAAAGAGGCCCCAAAGGCTTCAGGGACCTGCCCTATGAGACTCCAGGTGCCAGGAAAGGATTCTTTCTTGGGCACTTTGAGCCCATCCAACCAGACAGGAGAGGGATCCTGAGATTGCGTGTGTTGGGGAGGCAGGGTAGCAAAAATTTCTATTAAAAAAGAAATCTTGCTGTGCAATCCTGCCCCAGCCCAAACAAGAACTACCAGGAGGAAAGAGTAAGTGAGAAGACATTGCTTGTCTTTTAGCTTCTTCACTCACTCACCACATTTAATCAGTCACCACACCACCTTCTGGAGGTCACACACACACACACACACACACACACACAAAAAGGGAGAGTATACTGCTCAGGTGATAAGAGCACCAAAATCTCACAAATCACCACTAAAGAACCTACTTAGGTAACCAATTACCACCTGTTTCCCCAAAATCTATGGAAATAAAAATTTAATTATGAGGCTGGGGTGGCAGGGGGGAGAAATCTAATGAGATAATCCAGGTCATAAAAGTGTGAATGAAGCCGAATACAAAACATGCTATAGTAGAGATCTATGCTTGTCGGAGTAGGACCGCAAATTTGATAGAGTATTTTTCTGTGTATGTGAGAGAGCATGTATGGGGGCAGTTATTTAGGAAAAGCTTCAAAGATACACAGGTCCCAAGGTTTACAACAGTGCAGACCCTAAGAGTGGGAAGGAGATAATAGCAAAAGTAGTGGCTTGGTGGCAGAGGAAGACTATTCTAGGGGGGAAGAAGGAATGTGAGCCAGGGCCAAAGAGACTGGGGTGTTTGGAGATTGGCAAGCAGATCAACATAACCATCTGCAAGAGGAAATATGGCTGGGATAGAAGTCAGCACCAAAGATGGTAGAAGAGCTTCACCTGTAGGCAATGGGGAGAACTTGAAGCAGGTGAGAGACCATTGGACCAGTGTCATAGAAAGGGCACTTGGGCACCTGTTTGGAAGGTGAATCAGAGGAAAATGAAACAGCAGGTAGATAGAGTAAGCTTCTTCTGAAAAGGAAAGTGTATACCTACTATTATACAGTATATTCAAGGTAAGAGAACAAGGTATGTGGAAGAGGATATACAAGATACAATTTTATGAGGTCCCTCTTCTGACCCCTAATTTACAGAGGAGAACACTGAGACTTGGAGGTGAAGTACATCTTCCCTGATGCCCTAAGTGGTCAGCTTCAGAGCCAGGATGATTCAACAGTCTGTCTGCCAAACCAGCGCTCCTCCTATTATGCCACAGCCCCTCTCTGCAGCTATTTCCCTACGGGACATCTCCTGAAAGCCTGCAATCCCCACAAGCAGCTATGCTTTCATTAGGACAACACAGGCAGGTATGACAACTCCTCAGGGCCAAAAACAACAAGTCTTATGCTACGCTTTTGCGTATATGATTCACCCTCCTACCTCACTGACTATCCAAAGGTCAAGGTCATGCCCCACATCATCTGGGAAGCCTTCCGAAACCAATTTTCCAAGTATGTCAAAGTAATCTTCCCTTGCTCTGAAACCTTACCACATTAGTATAAAGAATTTGTATCAAAATTGATTACATTAAAACGTGGTCCTCTGTGAAGACTTACGTTCCCCATTACATCAATACCTTTTCAAAGTCAGGGACCATTCCCTCCCCCTCTTCTGTATTAACCTTAGCATGAAATATGCTGAGAACCCAACACATGCCAGCCTTTCCTGTGTGCAAGCTGCTGGCTGCATGTCCACGTACCACTTACACCCTCACAGCAGGGGAGCCGAGCTCGCTGTAGAGCCCAGCCCCATCGTACACTCAGGACTGCAATAGAAAAGACCCCACGGTGGCATAAATACTGTTATTTAGGTTTAATATCAGCAGCAGGAATTGTCATAGCCTATCTTTCTCTTTCCATCTTCTACCTTATAACTGTCTCTTCATGCAGGCCTATTATCGCCAAATCACTAACATTTTCCTCCTTCTGCTTCTCTTTCCAGCACCCTAGTCATTCATACAGAGTTTCTTCTCTCAATTTACAGCTCCGATTTAGACAACTTTTTTGCTTCTGTAAAGTTACCTCTCCATGCACAGGGACCAACTTCATATTTACTCAGCCTTTGTTGCATTGACAACTTTCCTTTCCTTTCTGCTCACCCATTTATTTGAATTCTGGTCTCCCATTGAGGCTGCTTGACACATTCAAGACTGCTACAAGAGATTTTTTTCATTCACTCAATGCTTTCCTCTATACACAGGTATGGCATGTATTCAACGCTTCCTTGTTAGATTTCATTCACCACCGTGACCCGAACTATTTTCATTACTGAGTTGAAAATACCTATTTCATTATCCCAGACTCTGGCTGCTCATTTTCTCTTGATGTGGTTTTCTGAGTTGGTTGATAGCTCCAACTGAGTGATGTACAATCAGCCCAAATGCATGAATTCCACAAAACATATGCACCACAGCTCCCCCATCTCCTGCTCAGTGTCACTATCAGCAAATGATATATTGCATTAGTCTATTCTAATGCTGCTCCAAAAACATACCTGAGATTGGGTAATTTATAAGGGAAGAGGTTTAATCAGCTCCCGGTTTTGCAGGCAGTATAGGCTTCTGCTTCTGGGGAGACCTCAGGAAACTTACAATCACAAAGGAAGGTGAGGGGGAAGCAATAACAGTCTTCACATGGCTGGCAGGACGTGGGGGCCGGTTGCTACACACGTTTAAACAAGCAACACTAAGGGAGTCGTGCTAAACCATTAGAAACCATCCCCATGATCCAATCACCTCCCGCCAGGCCCCTTCTTCAACACTGCGGATTACAATTTAACATGAGATTTGGGCAAGGACAAAAATCTCCAGGATAGAAAACTAAGATTCCTACTGAGCTCTTAAAAAAGCCCCATCACCTTTAACTACAAGATATCTCCAACTGCTTTATTCCTAACCCCTTCATTGCAACGGCAACAGTTCAAATGTTTATCAACCCACACTCCAAGTATTGAAATTAAATGCAATCTATTTTCTACAGTATCTGAAGGCTTCCACTGTCTGGCCCCAACTTGGATCTCCAGTTTATCACTCAGACACATCACAGCCCCCATCCTCTTACAGCAATCATCAAGACTCTCACGAGGCTTCTGTCTTGAGGATCCTTGAGAACCGCTGAGGCTCACACCAATCAGCCCGACAGCTGACTCTCTCTGCAAATGAGTGGAGCCCCATGAAAACTGTTTCCGAATACGGACTTTAGACAAAACCTTTGTTCAGAACCAGAGACTATAAATTGGATCTAGGTTCCAGGTTGGCCTTGTGGGGAGCTTCTAGGAAGAAATATGAACAGATAAATCTGATTTAGAAATGTGTTAGTTTGAGCAACCATTTGGGGCTACGTATTCTTAAAGTAGCTTCATTTTTTGGTCTCCGTCTTTTAAGTTATTCCTTGAGGCTCATTCTTTCTTTATGACGTTTATGCTTCGTCTGAAGTAATGCAGTTTCAATTTAGTTATTTAATGTGTTAATTTTCTATTGCAACTATTACAAATTATAACTTTAGTGGCTTTGGATATAAGAAAATTTATCTTACGTTTCTGAAGGTCAGAAGACTGAAATGGGGCTCACTGGGCTAAAATCAAGATGTCAGAAGTGCTATGTTCTTTTCCGAAGACTCCAGGGGAGAATTCGTTCCCTTGTCTTCCCCAGCTCCGAGAGGCTGTCTGCATTCCTTGGCTCATGGCGCCTTTCTGTCTTCAAGACTAACAGCGGGTAGTGAAATCTTTCTCGCCTTGCGTCACTCTAACTCTCCTACCTTCCTCTTGCACCTATAAAGACCCTTGTGATTACATTGGGCCCACCTGGATAAGTCCACGCTAATCTCCTGTCCTTAAATTCAGCTGATTAGAATATCTTAATTCTGTCTGCAACCTGAATTCCCCTTTGCTTCATGAATAACATATTCATGAATCCCAAGGATTAGGATGTGAGAAACTCTGAGGGGACGAGAGAGCAATGTAAAACTCGCATTTTGCTTTAAAGTGAAGACTCCCTCTCCTTTTTGGGGGGCTTTGGCAAATATGGCAGGTATGAGAAGGCACTCAGTTTCTCTTTTGTTCTCCCACTTGGTAGGCTCAAATCCTGTTTCGTTAACGTACTAAACAATCTTCAGGGTTGGGCAGAGGAAGGGAGAAAAGAAAGGGGAAATTGGAACATGCTTGCTCACTGCACAGGAACGCCGCCCCAGCACAAGTGCTGTCAGGCCTTGGCGGGCCCTCACAGCTGGCTTTCTCATCAGTGATTTGTTTCTCTCACTGAGGGCCCGTGCATCTCACCCTCATTCACCTGCCTCAGCCCCTGGAAATCTAGTAATATCTCAATTTTTTCTGCTGAGGTTTATCCGATCTCCAAGCGGCCCTCTTAAACATGACCTTGGATCATTCCACACCAACCCCCTCAACTCACAGAAAATACCAGCCTTTTTTACTGACAAACTCTGGGAGTGTAGGCCAATCCTAATGCAGCCAACTTTTCACTGAATCAATGTAGAGGCAGGTGCAGCCTGCTTCTTTCTATTTAGAGTCTCTCAGAACAATGCCCCCCTAAATTAGTATGTTGAAACCCTAAACCCAATGTGATAATATTTAGAGGTGGGGTCCTTGGGAGGTAATTAAGTCATGAGAGTGGGGTCTTCATGAATGGGAATAGTGCCTTTATAAGCAAACACTAGAGAGCACACTAGCTCTCTTTCTGCAAGGTAAGGATATAGTAAGTAGCTAACCACCTGAAACTCAGGAAAAAGGCCCTCATCAGAACCCGATGATGCTAGCACCATGATTTCGGATTTCCAGCCTCCAGACTTATTAGGAATAAATTTCTGTTGAGAAATAGCCTGAACTGACAAAGACCCTCAGCCTGAAGTAAACCCCATTTTTCTGTGTTCCCCACTGGCATGTCAGGAATTTTTCCAGTTCTCTCCCTCCCACTTCTGTCAAGGCCTGTGTCCTTTTGATAATGAAAAGGGGATGACACAGGCCACCAACAGCCTTCTCCAACAATGTGTCCCCTCTAATATATGCTTATTGATCTCTTTATGTCTCTAGTGTGGGTGAGTGTATTCAGAGTTCATTCACCATCTTTTAGCCAGCTGCTTAGAAACACACACCCTCTTGGTCTCACACCTCACTTTGGAAAGTGACTCAGCTGAAAATTCTATTTTAACAGCATTCCTGGAGGAGGAGGGATGAGGAAATCAGGGAAACACAGGGGGTGTTCCACTCTGTGGGGTGAAATGAAAGAGACTTCTAAGTGACAGTGGATCAATGATGTGACCCCAGCTTAGAAAGATCAAGGACAATGCACCATGTGGTGAAGGAGTGACAGGCATTACCAGTCTCCTGATGTGGTTTAGTACATGTTGTTCTAGAGGATGGTCTCATGGTGTCACTTCCCCCAAGTGGGGACACCTGTCCATTATGGGTCTGCATCTGATGAGCAGCTGAGCCTTTTAGGACTTAGTTATTTCAATGAGTTCATTAGAGCTATTCCCAAACTACTGTGCTATGGGGTATCTCAGCAGGAAAGTAAAGACACTAGGATGTAGTCCCCTACAATCTAAAGAAAATATTGCCTCTCTCTTGACTTATTCAAAGTTAGCCTTTGAATAAGTATAAAAATTTCTGGGACACGAAGTTCAGGAGAGATCAGAACAGATCAGGTCAGAGAATCAGTTCTGACCTATTATTATCTATTGCTCAGAGCTGTGCCAAGGCCACATGCTGGGGAGTAACAATGCTCTTCCCAATATGTATGCAATATGGAAGCATTTTAAAGTAACTCATGACATGTAAACTAGAAGGGAATGTAGAGAGCATCTAAATGAACACCTAGAGTGTAATTATTTTTTCAAAGATTCTCTCCCTGTTAATTAGTGATCAAACCAGATTTCAAAACCAGGTACCATAAGTACCAGTCTAATGATCTTGTCACTTTTTCGGTCTGGATTTGGCAATGCATTTCTGTGTTTTATTGTTTCATCAGCAGGAAGCACAACCCATGACAGTGTTCAAAAACTGCTTCCAGGACTTCACAATGCTAATCTGTTTTCCTACACCATTTTCTTTTGCTTTCTCAGCTACGTTTTTCTTTCTATCTCAGATGCTCCTTGATTTTATAATGCAAATCATACATACACACACACACACACACACACACACACAAGCACACCCACACGAGAGAGAGAGAGAAAAATAGAGGGTGAGAGAGAGAGAGAGAGAGGTGTCTGTTCTACGTATTCCCTTATTAAATCAAGTTCCAGGTATTTCATATTTTTCACTACTCCATAAAAACTTACTAATTGTGCATCCCCTTCTTTCTTCTAAGCAATGCCAGATGCTGCTTATGGGTTCAAGAAAAAAAAATCCCGTTTATGTGTTAGTAAGTAAATTATCTTAATCCTCCTAATTATCCAGGGGCAGAAGTAAACAGAAACAGGATAAGAAAATGCAGATAAGCCTATTACAATCAGACACTAGGTTCAGATTTGGTTTCTTGAGAGCTAAGGCAAAAAGGTAAGCACTGAGCTATAGAGTGTTTTTTTTAAAATATATTATTAACAAAAATAAACTTTCAGATTCAATTTTAGGAATCAATCTTTTCCTAAAATTAATTCATATTTACTCATATAAATAGTCAAGAATATTTGAGAATCTACTAGCAAAAATCCCATTAAGTGTGTTTTTATGGTACATATAATAGGCCATCCATATAATAATCATTGCTGAAATGAACAGTGATCACTAAGAACCTGACAGTACAGATCATCCAAACACTGAGCATTACAGGCAACTAAGAAGCAGAGCCAACCAAGTTCAAGGTTTAGGCAGCAACTCAACAGAACATAACTTCTATGTATTTCAACCTGTCCAATATCCATGATGTATATGTTGGGGCAGGGGTATCATCCTCTATCCATAAAGACAAGAAGGGCATGGAATGTTCTTAGACAGTTGGAGACTTCCCAGTGTCATAACCAAAATCTGTGCTTCTGTGGGTGTGAGAAGAGAGGGATAATTTGACAGATTGGAGAAATGATATTCCAATACCAGAGGACCAGATTGATCCAATTATCCCATCATAACATTCCACGCCCACTAAGAGATCATCAGCTCACTGCTTTTAACTAACATTTCATTATTTACTTAACTGAATATGAAAGATATGCTTGCAGAATCACCTCAATAATCCAATGGGATTTCAAATTATCAAAAGACAGATCAAATTAAAAGCTTTTAATGTACATGTCTTTGAGTGAAGGATAGCTCCCACTATCTGCAGTAGTCTAATGGCAAGCCTAGGATCTTGCCTTGGAGCAAATTGTTGCATTTACTGCCTGTCACCTGAAGGTATTTTATTTGTAATCCCTAGAAATAACGTATTTTAGGGATGTGAATTCTGGCAAATATCATGTTAGTGTGATCCATACAACAAGCCAATGTTTTCAATACACTCTGATGATAAAATACGTTTCCGGGATCAGTAAAGTAGCCATGCAGACCAAGTTTAAGCAACAAGCAGTGTTAATGCAATGCAAAAAGCCTCCATTGTTATTAAAATGATTTGGGGTTATGTGGCCCCAAACTTGTCCTGAGCCCCGTTTTGTGACAGAATCCCCAATGTTACTCACAGCTCTAGACATTCTCTCTACAATTTCCTCAATGAACACTTCCTTGGCATCATCCATCCCCTAGGAATCTTCCCTGCCTGGCAAAAGTTATATAGTTAAACAAGATTAATAGACGCATGTAAGTGGTCCTGTCATTCTCTAACTCAGAGGAGTAACTCCTACAGACAAGGTCAAGGACTGGGGTCAAAGGCCAGTGCAAAGCTGGGCCCCAGGGTAACTTACATACTTCTTCCATGGCAGCAGCAGATTACAAATTCTTTGGTGAAAAGAGTGAAAGCAAGGCACCCTTTGCAGTGCCCCTGAGTAAATCCATCCATGATCCCCACCTTTCCCAATCATTACAAGTTAACTGCTCCTTTTCCTTCTGATGCTGCTGATGGGAAATAAGCTTCCAGGCTGACAGCCAGAAATTAATTTGATCGATTTATTTTGTGCCCCCCTTTTTGGGTGCAAATGCTTTCCTCCATCCTGACGGAGCACATTTATGCTCTTGCATTCGCAAAAAACAAATTTATAGTGCCTAACAGAATTCTTTCACTGAAGGTCAGAAACAAATGTTCCCCTCCATCTCTTTTTACCTTTTTGTGCGACACCAAGTTGCTTTTCTTTTTAATTTCAGAGGAATAGGAGGATTGTTTTTTGGGGAGAGGTGGGGTGAGAGAAAGCAATTTGAACCCAGAAGTTTCTACCAAAACCAAAACTTAGCTTACCCCTCACGAGAGGAATGAAGCAAAGAAATAAAAATCTCTTCAGATTTCACATGGAAGAGAAAACCTCAGTTATGTCTTAACTCACGTAAAAAGAACACCATTAGGTAAGGACTATTAATTTACCATTCTTAGACAAGTGGATCTGGCACTTAATTTGTCTGTTATTTCTTGCTCACTTGAGACCAGATTCTGTCCTTGGCAGGTAACTTCCAAAGACTGCAGAGAGAACCAAACATAGATGATCAGGACTATGAATGGTTAATCCTATTTTCTCAGGGTAGAAACTAACTCCTCATTAAAGGTGACTAGTTTTCAGCTTTTGCTTAACCCTAAAAATGTTCAAGTGTCCCTGAGAAAGGAAAGTTGGTATTCTCTGTGCCTGCCACTTGCTTAGCCATGTTTGAAACATGACCTCCTCCCCTCAGCTGGAGTTAATCTTGGACCTATTTGAGGAGTTCTGAGTACCAGCAGCCGAGCTTTAATGGGGAGAGGCAGAGCTGTGTAGGATGAGACAAGTAGGAAGCTCATTGCAGCCGGTCATCCTGGCCTGCACAGGTACCCAGCTGAGGCAAAATGGTACTGACTGCATGGAGATCGCATAGCTTCCACTGCTTTTATGTAAATAGCATCCTACTCACAGGTAACAAACACCATTCTGTTATCTTCTATCTCTCTGCTTCTGCCCTGAGGAGAAAAACCCAATGTTGCTTAGATATTCGTGGGATGAAGTGTCCAAAGGCAAGATGCATATTAGCCAATCATTTTAGTCTGGAAACAAGGGCTTTCCTGAGCACATCCCCTTCCTGCCCCTGAGATGTTAGGCTTGGGTGGCTTCCCACACTCTGCCTCAGGGAGATGTGTTCTGCATAATGAATCCCATTGTTGTCTGTAATGAGAAGGAAGTCATCTATACACGTGACCTGAAAGGAGTAGAGAAAGAGGAAGGGTGAGAAGAGAAAGAAAGAGAAGTGGGAAAGAGAGGTGGGTAAGGAAAAACACACCCAGACCTTAGCAAAAACTGTCATAACTGGTTCCTTTGATCAGGATTTGGGCAAGTTTTTGTCCCAGCTGTAAGGATGAAACGGACATGCATTTCAGTGATACTGAGGCTTTTGCCATTCATATGAAATCTGAAGCCTCAATTGATTTCAGCTGAAGCCACCAGACCTTGGCCATCATCCCCTTCTGCTTTGTTTTCCACAAAGCAGAACAAGAAGTAAATTAGGTCTTCAGTTTCTATGTTTCTTTACAAATCTGAGCTCATGTGGTGAATAATAAAAAACACATTTTGAATTTAAAGAATACATAACAAAAGTTTCTTTTAAGCATTAGAGAGGGATAAATGCCTTCTCATCCTAATACAGCTCAAGAGAAAAAGATCCCAATGTCAGCCCCTGGCAATTGAAATAATCAATTTCTAGCAAATAAAGAGGCAATAACATTTTTGAGGTCTCAAAAAGTTATCTAAGGCCCAGGTACTCCTTCCTGAGTCTCAGCTTTAGCTTCTGAGTCAGAAATACTATTATGTCATTCTGAGCTATCAAAGGGAATAAAAGAGAAGACTGTGAAAATCTTTCTTTTGTTCTCTCCCATTAGCAATTAATTTATCATCTTATCTTTTTTTTCACATTGAAAGCCCTGAGACACAGAAAGAAAAATTTCCATCAAAGAAGAACAGAGCTGGGCATTCTCTTGGTGATAGCGGGTCAGTTGGTAGAATTCAATTCCAAGAAAAAAATCCTATTTGAAACTCATGAGAATGGTCCTGAAAATGAGCAATTTCCAAGGGAAAAAGCCAAAAGATTATCAGTTCACCTAGAAATTGTAGGTATCATAAGATCCATTTCTTATATTTCAAAGCTTTAGTTCCCCTAAGAATGTTTGCTGCAAATCTCCCTGCACACATTAGAAAGATTGATGAAATAAAAAGATTGATGCACTCCTCTTGACAGAGGAAGATAGCAGATAAATTTTAGGCAGACAGGGGCAGGTCCCTGATGAACTCCCGCCTTTGAGCCAAAAAGCTTAACACTTGTGGCCCAAAGTGAGAACTTCTATCCCTGTGTTCCTGCTCTCTCCCAATTGGTTCTTTCTGAATAATGCCTTTTTATCAATCAAATGTTGCCTTTTCCAAAACTATATAACAGCCTGTCCCACCCCCCACTACTGTGCCTATAGAGACCCCAGACTCAGTCAATAGGGAGAGAGAAGCAGCTTGTCTCAAGAGGGGTGACCTCACTTCAGAGGGATGGCTGGACTTTGGAGGAGAGATGGCTTAACTTCAGGGAAGAGCTGGCCAGAGATGGCCAGACTTCAGGGAAGATCACCTGCCTGCCTGGTCACCTCTCCAGCTCCCCTCGCTGCTGAGAGCCGTTTCCATCACTAAATAAAATTCCCCATGTCCACTATCCTTCAAGTGCTCACGTGACCTCATTCTCCTTGGATGCCAGACGGGAGCTTGGGACCCACAAGTGTGGGTACCCATAAAAGGCTGACACACTGGCCCTTTGCCCTCACTGGCAGAGGACAGCCACCCAACAGAGCAAGGCAAGGGGCCCAATGAGCTGATAACATACCACTGTCCACAAACAGAGAAGCTAAGAGAGCACTGTAACATTCCCTCTGGGACTTCAGAGGTCACAGGCATCCACCCTGGGTGCTGCCAGGAAGCCTGCACAGAGCCAGCTCCTGCCAGCATCCAAAGTGGCCGGCTGGATCCTGTACCTGCTCACTCATGTGCTCCCTCCTTCAAGAGGTTGAGCACGGCGGGCCAAGTAATCAGGGTACCCCCATCACAAGTCCATCTAAGGGGTTAAGAAAAACTCCTGCATCATTCTTCATAAACCAGGTTACCTAATACAGTGAGTGCCTGGACAGGCTAGACATATATCACCTAGTTAGGAAATCAATCTAAATCAACAAAATAAACAAAAATAAAGATTATGAGAAAGTAGAGAGAAATTCAAATCAAGTGGGAAATGATTGCTGAGGAAAAGAATGTGATTCATGAGAACAAAGGAAAAAAAGACTTTGTATGGTAGAAGAATAATAAATAAATCATAGATACTGAAGAAGAAATACCCATCTACTATACAGAGGGGAGAATCCAGAAAATAGAGAAAATAGTACTACTATCCTATAGTATCACTAGTTCTGCTTGGATCTAACTCTCTACTTCATTCAGAGCAAAGTAGAATTGCATTTTCTTCTCTCTTGCATTTGGGTGGGATTATGAGACTAGTTCTGCCAATGATTTGGGAAGATACATTATGAGTGTTAGTTCTTTGCTAAAATTGAGAACCTCTAGACTGTGCTTTTCATCTGTCATGTGACAAGAAAGATGGAGATGGTGGCATCAAGATTTTGGAGAGTGTTTTGTTACTGTAGCATAACCTAATTTATCCTGACTGATATGCAACCATACATGCAATAAAAAAAATACAAAGCTATGTAGTGGCTAAAGATTCTCTCTTGAGGAAAATGAAGAAAACCATACCTAAAACTTATATAGTATACAATTAGAGTGTTTGTCTTATAATATATACTTGAGGTGGTACAGATAATCTGTCAAGAAAGTGCTCATACACATTTGCTAAAACACAGCTAAACAACTGTTATTTTTTGAAAAATAAAGAAAGAAACCTGGGCTGTATCTCTAGACTTCAGTCTGGAGGGAAAAAAAACTGAAGGAAGGGAAGAAGACACGTAGTATTATTTTTTCTCTGTTCTTTGCATTTGTGTTCCCAAAAGAGGAGCTAATGGGATTTTAATAGTTGTGATATGGAATAATGTATAGGACTCCATCTGGTGTAGACCATGTGGAACCTGGTTTCTGGTGTCAGGACCACAGGATCTTGCAAAGCAAAGGATGTGTTTTCAGCAGACCAAGAGAGGAGCATTTGTGGGTATACTGTCTTGTGTAAGCAAGGGAGCTACAACCCAAAATGTTAAGAGGAAGAGAAAAATGGCTCAAAATAGCTCAAATCTATATATTGTGCATGGAAGAAATCAGATGTGGCATAGATAATTCATTTTCAAAGAAACAAAAATTGATTCTTGATGGATGCCAAACAAACTTAAGTATTACAATGGCCCTCCAAAAGGCCGTAGTGCATAAACAGATACGCGGTTTATCTGTGGTATTAACATTATATATTGGAGGTGATTATGGGGATAGAATGTTTTAAAAAGACTCCTTAAGGGCACAATGATGAAAAAAAAAGATGAAAAATACTGACATCGGTGAACAAATGTAGTGATTCTTAGAGGAAAAAACAACAACAACAACAACAAAGAATTTAAAAATATTTATAGCCATATATATTTGCCAAAATAGAAAATGTGTATGTAAGAAGCCAGGTCACTCTAAAATGCTATCCAGAATTAAAGACAGCTTTAAACTTTAGCCTGAGTCTTGGTAACCATAAGCCTCTTCTTTCATCTTCTATACACATCCTAGAAGCTCAGCAGAGAAGGCCCATCCCATTTTCCCTCATTCAAACTATTTGCAGCAACATAGTCCGAAAGTTTATATTTTAAACCTACACAGCCAGCGTCTCAGCCATGGAATTATTATCATTTTTTCTTTGAAGTGTTATTTTTAAATCTGCTTTTGTGAACTACCCAGCAGATAAGTTTCCATGCCCTATATTCCTTTTCTTTGCTATTATGAACTCCAAGAAGTTACGGTCATGTTTTTCCAAGACTATTTATTTTATGTTTTTAAAATATCTACATTATCTAACAGGTGAGAATTAAGTCCAGAGCAAAAGTCACCATTATGGTTTTCTACATACTTTTTTTTTTTTTTTTTTTGAGATGGAGTCTTGCACTGTTACCCAGGCTGCAGTGCAGTGGTGTGATCTCAGCTCACTGCAACTTTCACCTCCCAGGTTCAAGTGATTCTCCTGCCACAGCTTCCCAAATAGCTGAGATTACAGGCACCCACCACCATGCCCATCTAATTTTTGTATTTTCAGTAGAGATGGGATTCGCCATGTTGGTCAGGCTGGTCTCAAACTCCTGACCTCAGGTGATCTGCCCACCTTGGTATGAGCCACCCCGCCTAGCCCTCCAACTTTTTTTTTTCTTTTTTTAGACAGAGTCTCACTCTGTCACCCAGGTGGAGTGCAGTGGCGTGATCTCAACTCATTGTAACCTTCACCCCCCTGGTTTAAGTGGTTCTCCTGGCTCAGCCTTCTGAGTAGCTGGGATTACAGGCACCTGCCACCATGCCTGGCTAATTTTCATAAACTGTATTTTAGTAGAGACAGTGTTTCACCATTTTGGCCAGGCTGGTCTCAAACTCCTGACCTCAGGTGATCCACCTGCTTCAACCTTCCAAAGTGCTGGGATTATAGGTGTGAGCCACGGCACCCAGCCCTTCCTACATACTTTTAATAAAGCAATTTTGTAAAATCATTCTAGACTATAGGAAATGCTCCACTTCTAAAAGATACAGTTCTACAGTTGGTATATGGAAAAGCAGAAATATCCTACGACTATTACATTTGGCCTTGGACACAATTCTGTAATTTTTACTAGCGTTATAGTACTCTGGTCTCTACCAGATTATATAAACTATAGAAAATAAGTGACTTCAGGTTTTTTTTAGGATGTCCTTATCTTGAGATTCAAAGATTTTGACAATGATATATATTTTGTCAATATATAATGCCACTGCCTCATGTAATAAAATAGCCTTGGCCCACCAATGTGTTAGGAAAGCAATAAGGATACCATCTGTTTTGAGAAGTACTCCCTATACTGGGGAAGAAAGTGTATGAGCTACAGCAGGCATGCTTTGAACTCACCCACAACCATGGCGGACAATGCCAACAATCCAACGTCTTGCCCACAGTACCTAGAGGTAGCCTCTCAGTTGTTTTGGATAAAGGCTTTAAACTCATAAGACTGATGTTGATAGACCAGGTAAAAATTATCCTGGAAAAATATCTCTAATATCTTTCAACTTCTAAAACTCTGATTATGCTCCAGAATTCTATGTAATTCTGCCTTAGGTTGACTCACCTAGATACATATTGAGGGTTCACATATAGTTCAGCAGGCATAAAAATATAGGTATGAATATTGTAGGAATTTATTAGTCTATTTCCCAGAAAATGACTGGATACCCAAAGCAAAAATCTGGCTTTCTAATTCATTGCAATTATTTTACAGGTTGCCACCAAAGCCTTCTCTTCCCTGAGAGTTGGTATTAAAGTATAAGTACCCTGGGTAGGGCAACATAGTGGCTCTTTGCTAACAAAGATCAATAACCAAGAGCAAAGTCATTACTGTGAGTGAATGTGATAAGTAACGTATAAGCCAGAATCTTCTGCCATGGATACAGAGAATGTAATGTGGAACAAGGGGTAGAGGACACACGTGACCATGTAGCAGAAGTCAGTCTATTCCAGGATTATAGATTCTATTGTTTTATAACTCTCATGTGATAGGGATCCTATATTCTTTCCCTCAACCCTAAAAGTTATACCTTTTCAGGTTTCTTGCCTGAAAGTTTATTATTTTCAATGGCAAATTCCACTATAAACAATGTTCATCCATAAATTGCAGAGAATATGGCCACTTTTTTCAGCAGATATTCAAAAGCAAAAACTAAAGTCAATACATCCTCCTGAGAGATGACCCAGGAAACCATTGGCATGTATGGCATATCAAGGTGAAGGTATGGTGATTGCTGAGTTGGAGCTTGAAGAGTGAATGGGAAGATGACCTCAGATGTATTTAGAATCTAACAGGCAGATCAGTAAGGGTGGAATACAAGGTGGAAGATGGTCTCAGTTGAGACAGGTGGCAGATAATCAATACGGAGACTTCAGATAACAGTATATTTCAAATGAAAGATGAGGTCTGAAGCAAGAAGGCATATGAAGAGAGGACCTTCACAAGAGCATCAGAAGGACATTTCTAAGGGTAATAATCATCAACATAAGGTAATCAGTATGGTGTTTGTTTGGTGATAAAAAGTCAATGAGTGACTAGACAGGCTAAAAAAGTCTAAATGTACCAAGGAATTCATTTTTGAAAGTTAACAGGGAGATGCTAAATTCATATGCTAATTTTTTAATTAAATATCTATTGTATGCCACAAACTATATTAACCTCTGCAGGCTACTACAATTAACAGAACATAGACATTGCCCTATAGAGGCTCACAATAATGTCATCAGGGATAGAGGGGGAAAGAAGTATATGCAGGTCAGCAAACATAATAAAGGATTAGGTACAATGAGGGTAGAACAGAGGCAGCTATTATTTCTGTCATGTGAATTGCCCCAAGGGGATACCACTTCTCAGGCCTGAATATCTGTGGTCCTTTAACCAAGGTAATGTGATAGCGGAGAGAAGACTGGATCTGAGGACAGAAGGCCTGGATTCCAGTCCAAGCTCTGTTCCCGTATTACTAATGTGTGGAGACAAGGACTGTCCAATAATTGGCCCAGGATGTAGTGTAGGTTACCTGCCAATGAGCTAGGTAGGACTGATGACAACCATTAACTAAGCGGGGAGAAACCACATCTTCCCTGGGTGACAGACGAGTACTGGTTTCCTCCTTCTCTCATTGGTAGTACTGTGCTGAACTTGGCTTCCCAAAAACCCAGGGACCCCAATGTTTTCAGGTGGCAAGCAGCTGGCATTTCCTGGCACTCTTAGACAGGAGATATCCAAGTTTAGTCTGCCTTTTATTTCTGAGCTCAGTATGTTAGATAACCCTACAGAAGGCCATTTTCACGCTGATCCCATAAGAGAGAGCATCAGCACAACAGTTTCTTGTCTGTAGTATATTACTTCATGGTGTGTCACCATTGTCCTGGCCTTAATGTACCTCTCTGAGGGATGGTGATAGATTAGGGGGCTGAAAAGCTCCTCTTGCTGAATCTTGGCTGGTAAATGTTCCTGTTAAACCCAGACCCCCACACCTTTCAACACCAGGCAACCTGCGGCAAATCATGTGACTTCCGTGAGCCTCAAGTTTTTTCATCTGTAGAATGAAGAAAATAAAGAACTTCCCCATACGCTTCACAAGGTAGTAATAAATATTCAAAGAGTACTTTGTAAATTGAAATATGCTATACCCACGTGAGGGGTTATTTTTATCACAGAAGATGAACAGCCTCCTGAACACAGACTCTGCTTTTGGCACCTAAACTTTCTGTTTACCACACATTGCTGCTTGGTTTGATCCACAGATAATTAGAGATGGATTAGAAGCATCTATGCAATAACATGGAAAAATAACAAAAGTTAAAAATAAAGATCAGAGAAATGAAAAAGAAGAACAATAAAATGGGATGTGTCACCCATGTCACATCCCCATTTACTAGTCTGGCCAAGCTCCCTAGCCTGCAAAGTCAGGGGGAGACCATGTCAGACGCATGTCTGCCAGAAATAGTATGAAACAAGCATATCAATTCCTCAGGGAAACATGCCTTCATGGAGAAAACTCTGTATGAGGAGGCCAGTGATTTCCTTCACTACATTCCACGATAAACACAGTCTCAGGCTTTTCTTTTGTTTGTTTCTTTTTGCATAAATTCCATAGCACAGTCTAAGGAAATTCATTCCACAAAGGACCTAGCACACGTGGTCTTATAGGAGTTGATCCAGAGATAAAATATAGACTAGAGAGAGTTCATATATTATAGGGTAAAGCTATGGATTCCTTTAAAAAGACAGCAAGAACAACAATAACTTTAAGATCCATTGTTTATCATGTTGTTTTTGAGACAGTCTGGCTCTGTTACCCAGGCTGGAGTACAATGATGAGACCCTGGCTCACTGCAACCTCCACCTCCTGGGTTCAAGCTATTCTTGTGCCCCAGCCTCCTGAGTAGCTGAGATTACAGGTGTGTATCACCACGCCTGGCTAATTTTTTTCCTGTATTTTTCATAGAGATAGGGTTTCACCACGTTATCCAGGCTGGTCTCGAATTCCTGGCTGCAAGTGATCTTTCCATTCCTTTCCTTGGCCTCCCAAAGTGCTGGAATTATAGGAGTGAGCCACCGCGTCCAGCCCCACTTGTTTATTCTTTAGAAAGTTTCTAGAAAGTCCCCGGCTCACTTTAACCAGCATGTGTAAAAGTTGGGAGTTAACCAAATATCTAGTGCCAATCCAGTTTAATGAAAGTAAAACTGAGGCCATCAAATAGGAATTGTCTTTTCTAAGGTGGCAGAGCCTTCATTCCTAAGACTGATCCCAGGTCTGGTCCTCTCCAGGATTCAGTGAACTGTCTGTCTCTCCACTGAGCAATCAGAGTGCTTAACGTCCCTACACAGGACTCAATGCTCATTCATTACCCATCAGTGCCAGCTGAGTCTCCTTACCTTGACAGCAAGCTGTTTGACTCAAATTGGTTTCCATTTTCATAATCCTTAGCCCAAAGATGGAGACCCAGTGGGTGCTTAATATTGCTTAGATAATAGATTGAGCATAGTAATATTACACATTGAGCATTTTCAGTTGCAATTTAAAGACCCAGTCTACATGCTAAATTCCAGTCTTATTCCTTAGTTCCTGGCAGTGAGCAACCCAATTGGAGAATAATAATGACATTTCCTACAAAAGAGATTATGTGAATTTCAGGGTCAAAAGATATTTTATAACAAAATTTCAGCCACAATAAAGAAAAAGCACTTTTCCCTTCACTTCCCTCTCTTATAGGTCAAAGGCGTTACACAAATATAAAATTATAAGATTAGCAAATGTGTCATAGGTATTTTTCTTGAAACATTAAAGTTAATTTAGCAGGCAAAGGAGTTTTAAGAGAACTCAAACATAGACAAGAAAATCAAACTATGTGGGGCGCATTTCACATTTCATACAACTAATAACCATATTCAATATACTGCTCTCAAACAAAGTAAAAGGGATAAATGAAAGAGTTGCCTAGATGATGATGATGGCGATGGTGGTGGTGGCAGTAAAGGGCCATTGGCTGTTATGATACATCTGTCACTTGCTAAGCACTTTACCTATATTCCACATTTAATTCTTACTGCAACCCTACGAGGTACATACCATTGTTACCTTCATTTACAGATGGGGAGACTGGGGTACAAAATGGTTAAATTGCCATGGTACCCTAACAAGTATCTGATTGGGGATTCTAACTCTTGGCATTTGAGAAATGCAAGTTTCAGGATTTAACTCATTCATAACAATAATCATGAACATATATTGAACACCTAAGACAGGCCAAATACTCTTCAGTGCTTTTGGGTGTATGAATAGGTGTGATCTTTGCAATGCTAGTATTCCCACCCCCGTTTTACAGAGAAGGAAGTTTGCAAAAGTCACATAGGTAGTTCTTAAAGAGTCACACTGGGGCAGTCTGGCTCCTGCACTCGTTTTATAAGTGGCATGCTTTATTCCTTTCCATGAAAGGGGAACAAGCACAGAAGCTGTGCTTTCAACTCCTGTCCATCTCTCCCACGCTAGACCTGCTTACGACTTCCTCATCGCTAGCCTGAATTACTTCAACAGCCTCCTCACTGGCCTCCTGCCTTCCGCCTTGCCCCACTTCATCTTTAACCTCCATACAACATTTAAGGTAGACTCTAATAAGAACCCACCTGAAAAGCAGTTCTATCTTTAACTCTGCCCTGACTAAACCCCGTCAGTTGTTTGCCACTGTCCACAGCAAACTCCTTTAAACTGCCCGATTTAAATTCCTCTAAGATGCCCCAGAAGCCATTCTGATCTATGTAGACCTGATTCCCTCTTTGATCTCACTCCCTATCTCACTTCCCGGCAGGTCAGCTCCAACAGCTCTGAATTGTTTGAAGTTCCCAACGAACATTATTTTTTGCCTGCCTGGGCTTGTTTTCTCACTGGTCTTCCTGTGTGGAGCCTATTTCCCCAAGACCATTCTATCTCACTTCTACCAGTTCTTCCATTCTATCTCACTTCTACTTCCATTCTATCTCATTTCTACCAATCCTTTAATGAGTCAGCTCAAGTGCTGCCTCCTCCAGGAAGCCTCCTTGACTCCTCTAACCAGTAACTTACTAACAGTAGTCTGATTCCATTGGTCATTCAAGTGGTCGTGCAGCCCATTAGCAACCACTGATGCTTCCACACGAACTCTTCCTCAGCAAATGGCTCATGCACTGTCTCTGTAAAATCACACTGAGTCTTTTGAAAACTCTTTGTTTCCAAAGTGTTTTCAGGTGTATACTAATAATAAAGCTGAAGCTGATGTTGTTGTAACTTTTTTGGGAATACGTGACATCTAGTAAAAACCAAACAGAACTATAAATTGCCTAGCTGATGAAAATCCCCCACATATCCCTTGAGGCTGCTTTACAGATCTGTTATAACTGGCTCAAACAGCTGCGGCATTCTCAAAAAAGGTATAGCACTTACAGTTAACTTTTTAACTAACTTTAATAGCAAGAATAGCTAAAGAAAGCAAGCACCTGGAAATTCTCACATCCAAGTACATTTGTGGGGAAGGAAGTGAGTTAACAAGATATCCGCAAGTTGAGCTATTGCATGTTATATAAAAAAATGGAAATGTGCATGAAGCTTATTGGACGTTGGGAACAACTTGCCGTGTCTTTCTCCATATTTGAACTATACATATGCCCACTGTTATGGATATTTAGCTATCACTGCTATTTCATGTTCCCCTTCACCCACCATAGTCTGGTAGAAACCATAGCCTTCAATGTAAGAAAGACACAGGCTTTCAGTTTTGAGAAAAGTGGGCAGTTTCGATATGCATGGTCTCCATTTACGCTTTGTTACTAATGGCACACACACATAAGGGACCAATGGCAGACTTAAAAGATGTGTACATTAATTCGGCTTTAATTATTTTAAAATTAGATAAGATCTTGACACAATGTATGTTAGTTACTCGCTCCAAGTTACTTGCCTCCCAGATCTGAGACGAGAAATGCCTTTATTCAACTCATGAGATAAGCCAAGCCCTGGGCTGGAAACTTTATATAAATTATCAAGAACACTTTCTTCCTGACTTTGACAATCCAAATTCTACCTGCCTTCAGGTGCCAATTCAAACTTCATGTCATCAGGAAATTTGAGCCAACCCTGATGCTGCTTTATTCATGTATTCATTCATTCATTCATTCTTATTCTACGATATGAATATATGATGTTCCCTTGTTAGATTGGGGCTAAGACTTAATCTTCTTGGACATTAGCCTCCATAAGACATGCCGCTGAGAGCAAGCCATGAAAAAGGACCCAGTGCATCCTGTTGGGGGTGTGTGGGACACCTAGGAGTCCCAGCACCTGCAGTTCATAGTCTCAATAAAGTTCTGAGCTGCTTCATGACCTCATATTTCTTAAAAGAGAAAATATCTTCCCTGACCTGAACCCTTAAGCCAATACAAGTATCAGAGTGCCGATGGCTCTTAGAAGGTGAGCCACAGGTCATCTGTTTAAGAAGCTGGTATTCATTATGCATTGACCCTAGGTCAGGCAGAGATTAAGAACTTTTGTGTAAACCTCCACTGAATCTCCATCACAATGCCCGGGGCTAAGTATGATTACAATTCCATTTTACTGGTAAGACGTAAAGGAGACCTAGAGAGAGTTCCCCATCCAAGGTCCTTCAGGTTCCATGTGGTAGAGTCTGCATTTGAAACCAGAAAGTCTGTCCTTGCTCTCCCTTGCTTCATTCCTATTGTACACAAAATTCTTAGATGACCCCAAGGTTCCCACACTCTGGGTACATGCCCTGTATGATCCCCTCTCCTAGAGGGTGGAAGGGACTCATGAATACTACGGATTGTCATTCCCATGTTTAGGTGGCTAATCAATTTATTTACCTAGGTTAAGCAAAAGAGATTATCCTGGGAGAGCCTAGCCTAATCTATGGAGCCCTTTCAAAAGATGGTCAAGCATTAAAGTCATGCTCTCCTAATAAATTAAAAATCTCTCTCTACAGTGGAGGGAACGATGAGGCAAGGAATATCGGGTGGGAGCAAAGAGTAGCCCGTGATGTGCAGCCGGTAAGAAACTGAAAACATCCGCTCTATAATCACAAGCTACTGAATTCTGCTAACAATCACATGAGCTTGGAAGAAACCACTGAGCTCCTCAAAGGAACAAAAGCTGGCCAACACCTTGATTTAACCCTGGTGAGGCCCTGGGCATACAATGTAACTAAACCATGCTCAGAATTTTGATCCATACAAACTTTGAGATAACAAACTTTATGTTGGTTTAAGCCACCAAATTTATAGTAATTTGAGCTGTAGTCATTTCTGTAAAAAAATACCAATGGAAAACTAGTACCATTCCCCTACCTTTCCTTCCAACCAGTCCTAACCCAGCTCTTCAACCTTGGCTCAGCATTCTCTTTTCAGCTCAGCCCCTTCCACTTGGCCTTGCAGGCTGTTTCCTAGACTCCAAACTCTGGGCTTGGAGGCTCTGAGCTTAGTTCAGCGACTACTTGGTTCTTTCTCCAGCTTGTCTAATCCTCTTTCCAGACTCTGGATCTGAGCTAGCATTGAACTGTATGGCTGGAATTTCCCTTTTTTTAGGGGGCATTCCAAACTGGAAACTTATGATGGGGTACAGGACTTTCTAAGCAATATTAATCAAGCTCCATAATAGAGACCCATTGGAAACCTAAGGCTCTGAATTAGGTCTCTAAAGGCCACTAGAAGTTTGCTTTTCATGAGGGGATCAGGCACAGAGCTGCGAAAAGAAGAAAGGGATATAGATTTGATCTTGAGCTCCCCATCTCCCACGTCATACAAACTAGGTCCAGTTGGTATATTAAACAGCAAGATTTTGTTCAAAATAGAGGCTATAATGCTAATAAATAAATAAAAGCCTGACAGCCATTGGTGTCATGGAAGTGTAGTGCATTGTCTACTGTGTGTGAGGAGAACATCTAAGCTATGTGAGCTTCAGTCCATTCTTCCCTGAAATAAACACGTGGGACTAAATGATCTCCAACTCCCTCCAGCAAGAATATCCCATGATTAAAAGATTTTTAAAGCCTAACATTTTCCAACTGGTAGAATTTCTTTCTTTTATTTTTATTTATTGTTTTTCCTTTTGAGACAGGTCTTGCTTTGTCACACAGCCTGGACTGCAGTGGCACCATCATGGCCCAGGGCAGCCTTCACCTCCCAGATTAAAGCAATCACAGCCTTCTTAGTAGCTGGGACTACAGTTACATGCCTCTATGCCTTGCCAATTAAAAAAAAATTTGTAGAGACAAGGAGATCTTGTTATATTGCTAACACTGGTCTCACACTCCTGGGCTCAAGTTATCCTCCAGCCTCAGCCTCTCAAAGGGCTGGGATTATAGGCATAAGCCTCCATGCCCCAACATAATTGATGACATTTCTGGATCTGAATGAAGCTTGAGCTAATGAATGAGTCAGGGAGAAAGTTCTCACCCCATCCAAGACCAAAGTTCCATCTGGCTACCTGAGTCCCAGAAGGACCATTTGTCTTCCTTTGAAAACCACCAGGGTACATATGAAGAGTTTTGGCTAAGAGATGCAGAGGGTAGCCTGGATCCTAACCAAATGATGGGCTGCCTGACAGAGCCTGCTGACCACTAACTGCCAGATACCCTAGGATCAGGGAATGCAGTAGAGAAACTAAAACCAGCTTTGAGGAGGAGGAAAAAACACAAAACGATAACTGTAGGTCAGGAGCTTAATTTGGAAAAAATGAAAATAAAAGCAGTGCTTTCTTGTAATTTGTCTTTGACTTTAGGCTTCCTTGAAGAATTTTCTTTCAAGGGTATGTGAAAAGAGGGCCTGCATTGTGGGCAGGCTGAGTGGGCAGGTGCATCTGCAGAGAGGACTCTGGGAAGAAGAAGACTTTCTGTTTCCACAAATAAGCATACCATAAGTATTTCTCTGTTGCCAGGAATCACTTCAAATAAGGTTAAATCCCATTATTTTGCAGAGAAGTCAGCTTGAAAATTAAAATTGTCCTGGAGGTCAAAAACTAAGATTTAAATGACTTATGGTGAAAAAGTTCCAAATATCAACTTTTATAGAAAGCAGATGTGTGTGAGAAGGAGCATTGCTGATCTGAATGTGTGTATATTTAGAGGTGGTGCTATTTACTCTAGGCCAGGTTTTTCTATTCTCTGGCAAATAGCAGGGTTAGGATTCAATCCGAGGTCTCTCTGACTCCACAGCCATGTTTTTCTTCCTACTACTATTCCAAGGACCCCAAAATAGTGTGTGCTATAACAAACTTGGAAAGTTTTAGAGAAACCGACTTCCAACAAAACTTTCAATCTTAAGCTTCACATTTCAGTGTACTGAACACCACTGGTACCCTACCTGGTCCGTGTAGATTCCTCTCCAAGCATGGTGCGTTCATCACCCACCTTCCATATAATTAGTACCTGAAACCTAAGGATGGTGTTTCCAGAGCTCCTTTTGAGACAGAGCTGAGTTCAGGTAAAAGCACACCTTTGCTTGGCTTTCTCCCCATATCTTATTTTGCTTCCTCCACTCCCTTGGGGGTTCCTCCTGAATGCAGATTCATAACAAATCCTTTGCACCAAAATCTTTCACTCAGCACTGTTTCATGACAAATCCAAGATACAACTTCATGAGAGAATTTTAAATGAATGATATGGCAGCTTCCCTGTTATTTTACTTTATTTAATGAATTTCATTTCCATTAATTCTTTAGGGAGTTTCTAACCCCAGTTCATATTGTTTATGTTCTTGAACTGGTAAAGAACTAAAGCACTTCTCTAACCATGTCTTACAATGTGTCACACTTAATTCTAAAGAAAATGTCTAGGGGACTGGTTAATAATACAATGTCAGCTTTTCTCATTTCAGTTATCTGGTCAAAAGAATATGGCTCTATCTTTCAGAAGAAAAGAGTTATAATAATATATTTTTGATTGTTCAGGCTCCAGTTATTCTCTTTCTGAGATGGTGAAAGGATTCTGACTGCTTCACATAATGGGACTTATACTGGCCTAAGCAATCAAGTGTATAAGGGATATAATCATTAAGACGTAATTGATCCTTGTATCAGCATTACGCCAAATAAAGCAGAAATTGCAATCTTTGGACCTATTCAGTTTTCCATTAAGTAGAGAACTAAACTGAAATAGAGGGATGTGATATTTAACAAGAATCCCTCTTTGGCTCAAGAGATTCATTACATTTGAATTCATCTTAGAAATAAGGAATCAAAGTGAATCTGACCAAATATATAGAGTTACTCCTCTGACCTGTAAATCAGTCAATCAATACGAAGAAAAACAGCTATCTAACCTTGTTAGAAAATGAGCCTCCTGGAGGAGAAATAATAATCTTTAAGGAAAAATTGTTTATGAAAATCATGAAACAAATAAAAATGTATATTGCAAAACAAAGTTCCTGAAGTCTATAGGGCTGCCACATTCACAACTTGAGGCAATTTTCTGTGCACCTCTACCCAGTACCCACTGATTTTAGGACCCTTTGTACATGTGTCAGGAAGGGGAGCAGGGAGAAAAAAGTGGGGAAAGGAGGTACAAGGCACAATTACAAAAAGCTATCTTCAAAATTGTGATGTAGTCCACTGCACGCTACTCTCCAATCTCTGAACGACAGATAATTTTTCAAAGTTCTCATTCTCTCTGCACCTTTCAGGTATTATGTAAAGAAATTCAAATTGAGTACTGGATCATCCATTAGTGCTTGGCAAATGTTTGTTGGGTTGATGAATATATGGATGAAGAAATGGACGGACAGCTGGGTAGGCAGATAGGTGGATGGATGAATGAATGAGTGGATGGATAATGGATAAATAGGTAAATGAATAAATGAATAAATGGATGGTGGATCATGGCAGGGAGATGTTAAAAGAATTAGCAGGAGGAAGAGTTTTGAGAGGAAAAAAAGGAAAAGAGTAAACTTTTATTCTGCATTTTTGTGGATCCCATTCTCAGATATCTTCTGTCTTTATGATTTCTGCACTCTTTCTTTTGTTATATATTAAAAAGTATCTACTTCTTTTTTCTTCTGGGCTGTATAATATGGGTCAACACTATGATTTGTATACATACTCTGCTGTTTGGGGGAATTGTTAGTCCTATTCCATTCTTTTACTATATAAACATATTTTGCATCTGAATTTTTCCTATAATAAATATTTAAGAGATGGCAAGGATTTGTGTACTTTTAACAACCTAAAGCTAAATTCCTTTTATTTGTTAAACTTTTTTTTGTGGAATGTTTTAAATGTACACAAAAGCAAAAAGAAGAGCATAGTGAATCCCCATGTAGCTACTTCCAGTTTCAATATCAACATTTTGCTAGTCTTTTTTTTTTTTTTTTTTTTTGAGATGGAGCCTCACTTTGTCACTCAATTTGGAGTGCAGTGGCATGATCTTGGCTCACTGCAGCCTCTGCCTCCCAGGTTTAATCAATCCTCCTGCCTCAGCCTCCCAGTAGCTGAGATTACAGGTGCCCACCATCATGCCTGCCTGATTTTTTTATTTTTAATAGAAACGGGGTTTCACCATGTTGGCCAGGCTGGTCTCAAACTCCTGACCTCAGGTGATCCTCCAGCCTCAGCCTCCAAAAGTGCTGGGATTACAGGCATGAGCCACCACACCTGGCCATGGTAATCTTGTTTTAATTAGCCATAGCTCCTTTTTTTTTTTTTTTTTTAAATTTCAGGCCAATGATACTATAAAGCCATCACAAAAGCAAGTCTGCATTCTTTCTAATTAAACATGCTTTCAAGAGAGGAATGGATAAATTCCTTCCCATGAAAACATGAAAATGTTTAAAAACTTGAGTAATGTACAAACAAAGCAGAATCTTGAGCATACATCCACTAACTTCACTGCAGCATAGATACAGCACATCACCAGGGGGCACCATTCACATAGAATAACATGAGAGCTGTACACCTTAAGAATTGTGAAATATGGTGGCTTGGTTTATATAATACTTTGAGAAAAACCAGGTAAATCCTTTCCAGGCTTACTTTCACTTTTATAGGGGCCAGAGGAATCATTACATAAATATGGAATATTGGCCATCAATAAAGGGACAGAGTAGGTAAATATTACAGAGACAGCCCTCCCTAACACTCTTGAAAAACTACCCCACCTAGACCTCTCTCAATCTATGAAAAGTGCAATTGAGAAATCACGTTACTTACTGCTTGATAGACACCTTTATTTTTAAGCGCATCTGGCTCATGTGTGAGTGCAAACCGACTGCCTTGAATGATTGGGAGGGTATTCTTTTAAGTTGCGAATTTACCTCACAGAGCTGAAAATATAACTCCATAAGTCAGAAGCCAATTAATAAAAACCTGACTATTGCTCAACAAAAGTGTTACATACCCAAATCCAGTACCCCCAAACATATCAGCGATGATGTGAACAACATGAATTCAAACATATCAAGAAATCGGTAAGATTGTTTTCCAATTTAAGAGACAGATGGGTCATGGAATGCTGAAATGCTGGCAGGAATGCCAGGGCGGCCTTTGTGATGCCCTTTTATCTGAGCAAGATACACTCGGGTGGGAAAACAATGGGAAATTTTTACTGGAAGATCTTTTCTCCCTCCACTAAGCATATAAAAATCTTCATGGATTCACTTTAAACAAGTAATATGCTGAAAGGGCCCCTTAGAATGTACATTTTGGGGAAAGGTGGGGGCAGCATGGAACTAAAGAAAGATTCAAGATCAAGGTAATCTTTGGCAGGGAAATACATATGAGATTGCAATTGGCCTAAGAAAAACCATTATAAGGATACATAACAGAAATATAAAAACAATAGGCATTCAGTCAGTCACCGGTTATTGCACAAAATAACTGCTCCACTAAATCAGTAATAGCTCAGCTGGGCTCATCTAGAAAGTCATGTAGGCCACGGCAATGTCCAACTATAAAAGGGCTCCCATTGGTTCTGTGGAAGTCTGTGCTAATGGGTGGGGGAGAAATCTTTTGTGAGTTACTGGAACAAAGACACCTTGAGGTGCGGTTACGCCCAGAGTGGGTTTTGTTGTTGTTGTTTGTTTGTTGTTTATTAACTAAGAGACTTGATACCCTGTTCCTGGAAATTAGAATTGTATTCATTTTTTAACTGTTGCATAACAAATAAATAGAAATACAGTGGCTTACAGCAACTCACATGCTTTATCCCACAGTCTCCATGGTTAGGAGTTCGGCATAGACTAGGTGGGCTCTGTGCTTGGGGTTTCATGAGGCTAAAATTAAGGTGTCAGTCAGGGTCTGATCCCATCTCATGCCTCTTCCAAGCTCACTGGTTGCCGGCAGAATTCAGTTCCTTGTAGTTATAGGACGAAGGTTCTCACTTTCTTCCTGGCAGTCCATCAAGGGCCATGCTCAGTATTTAGAGGCCTCGCACTGTTCCCTTCCCTGTGACCTCCACACACGACAGTTTGCTCCTTTAAGGCCAGGAGGAGAGTTTCTCTCTGTCAGTTATGATGGAGTTTAATATAATGTAACATAAACAAGGCAGTGACTATCCCATCATATTCATGAGGGCTGCCAACACCCAACGGAAGACATTAGACGGGGTGATACAGGGTGTGTATGCCAGGGCACAGAAATCTTGGGATATTTCTGAGAAGTCTGCTTATTCCATCAGCAGTACAGTATGCAGAAGAGTACTCACCTCCTGCCAAGGGGAATTCTATGTGATCTATTTCCATGAGCATAGTAATAGAGTTCAGTGTAGGTCTTAAGAAAGGAAGAATATAGACTATTCTCTTTGAGAATTCTGGAGATAGGAAGGAACTAGCTTCTTGTCTTTCTGGCCCAGGCATGGGGAAATTTCTTCCACTTGCACTAGCCACTCAGAAATGTGGCCTCTGGTATTTCAGAAAATCAGTCTCAAAAGGGAATTTCCATACTGTCCTCAACACCCTTGGGCCTCACACAGTTTCGCTGTCCAGTAAGTGCCTATTGAAGCATAAACTTTTCATAAAAAGCCTGCTTCCCAGACTCCATCACTGAACATGTACACATGCACAAACGAATATCTAAGGGGTTGCATATGTGTAACCACAGCTCTCCCAAGGAGAGCACTGTCCCTTCCTCGCATTGTCCCTCATGCACATAGCAGTTTAGTGGTGAGCCACTTTTTGTGGCCTTCTGCTATCTAAGCCCAGTCCTTAAGTGGTTAAAGAGAGAAACTGATTCAGATATTCACATTTAAAAAGGAAAAGATAACACTATTAAAATAATTCCTTAACTGCATAATACATTTTACTTCCCTTTTATTCGGAGTAAATTTAATCCTTCTTCTTCCTCTTCCCCCTCCCCTTCCTCTTCTTCTTCTTCCTCCTCTTGAGATGAGGTTGCCCATGCTGCCCAGGCTGCTCTCAAACTCCTGCACTCAAGTGATCTGCCCACCTCGGTCTCTGAAAGTGCCAAGATTACAGGCATGTGCCACCCACTGAAAGTGCTGGGATTGCAGGTGTGTGCCACACAGCCTAACCAATGCATCATTTTCTTTATGACTACAGATCTTTATACACTTAAGTGGATACACTCAGTTAAGACTCATTCTTAAGACTGTTTGCCTTTACATGGCCACAGTCAGTAATTTATCCTTCTGTTATTTCTCTGTCTTTCCTTTCTCCCCTCTCCCCTATTCCTTCCCTCAACCTAGTCCCTTCCCCCTCCCCTCCCCCTCCTCGTCCCCCCTCCCTTCCCCCTCCTCCTCCCCTCCCCCTCCCCTCTACTACCCCTCCCCCGCCTCCCTCTCCTCTCCCCTCTCTCCCCTCTCTCCCCTCTCTCCTCTCTCCTCTCTCCCCTCCTCTCCTCTCCCCTCTCCCCTGAGCCCTCTCCTATTTGTCCTCTCCCCTCTCTCCTCTCCCCCTCACCTCTCTCCTCTCTCCTCTCCCCTCTCTCCCCTCTCCCCTCTCCCCTTTCCCCTCTGCTCTCCCTTCTCTCCTCTCCCCTCTCTCCCCTCTCTCCTCTCCCCTCTCCTCTTTCCCCTCTGCTCTCCCCTCTCTCCTCTACCCTCTCTCCCCTCTCTCCTCTCTCCCCTCTCCTCTCCCCTCTCCTTTCTCCCCTCTCTCCCCTCTCCCCTCTTTCCTGTCCCCTCTCCCCTTTCCCTTCTCCCCTCTCTCCTCTCCCCTCTCCCCTCTCTCCTCTCTCCCCTCTCCCCTCTCCCCTCTCTCCTCTCTACTCTCTCCTCTCCCCTCTCCCCTCTCTCACCTCTGTCTCTCCCCTCTCCCCTCCTCTCCTCTCTCCCCTCTCCCCTCTTTCCTCACCCCTCTCTCCTCTCTCTCTTCTCCCCTCTCCTCTCTCCCCACTCTCTTCTCTCCCCTCTCCCCTCTCCCCTCTCTCCTCTCTCCCCTCTCCCCTCTCTCCCCTCTCCCCTCTCTCCCCTCTCTGCCCTACCCTCTCTCCCCTCTCCCCTCTCCCCTCTCCTCTCTCCTCTCTCCCCTCTCCCCTCTCACCTCTCTCCTCTCCCCTCTCCCTTCTCTCCTCTCTCCTCTCCCCTCTCCCCTTTCCCCTCTGCTCTCCCCTCTCTCCTCTACCCTCTCTCCTCTCTCCCCTCTCCTTTCCCCTCTCTCCCCTCTCCCCTTTCCCTTCTCCCCTCTCTCCTCTCTCTCCTCTCTCCCCTCTCTCATCTCCCCTCTCTCCTCTCCCCCTCCCCTCTCTCCTCTCTACTCTCTCCTCTCTTCTCTCTCCTCCCCTCTCCTCTCTCCCCTCTCCTCTCTCCCCTCTCCCGTCTCACCCTCTCCCCTCTCCCACCTCACCCTTCTCCCCTCTTCCCTCTCACCTCTCTCCTCTTTCTCTCTCTCTCTTCCCCTCTCTCTCTCTTTCAATATTCTTTGGGCTTGTTTATCCTTTTTGTAGCTCTTATTACTGGCTCAAAGGCTTTCTTGCCCCTGGATTCATCTGTACTATTCTCTGACAGTTAAAGTTTTCAGCTAAGTAAATTCCGAGGAACTATTTCACTGTCTCTTATTGACAGGTATATAGAATCAACTGTTCAGATAATGTTGGAGGGTAGGGAGGAAAGCTAAATGAAAAACAAGGCAGTGTTACTGTGCTTTGGCATTCCTGCTGTCAGCTCATATGAGAGTAAAATAAAAAGAGCTTGAAAAACAAAGTTTAAGATACACTGAAAATTAATAAATCAAACTCAAGCACTTGCTCAAATATCTTTTCTTCAGCAAAACTTTTCAGGCTCCACTTCAAAGGAAAAATAAACCCAAATGCTCCTCCTCCATCCTCAACGCAACCATCTTCTCCCCACCCTCAAATTCTCTCAGGCGCTTGGTTCATGCTTCTCCTGAGTCACATATTGCTTTAAAAGGCATCGTGTTGATGATGAATTGGTGAGTCATAAACATGGGGGATTAATAGTCCTTTAAATTTAGTAGCAGTTCAAAAATAAAAGTGGAAAGCACTAATTTTTCAAGTCTTAAAATGTCCAGGATATAAAGAGAATTTTAAAAGCAGTCAGCTTTCTCCTTATGAATGCAATGATTATAAATTCAATTGTTTGAGCAACTATAACAATTACAAACTCCCTAGCAGCAATGCAAGTCATGAAGAGCTAATATAATAAGAATCATCATGCAAGAAGAATACAATTGCGGTAGTTACTAAGTATCGGCACTTACTGTGTACCAGGTGATCACAGCCATTGTTTCTCATCTTTACCCTGACCAGAAAGATGGTTTTATCCAGATAAAACAAAGAAAACAAAACTGTCCGAAGTCATACAGCTAGCTAACTAGTGGCAGAGCTGGGATTTAAAATCAGATTTAATTCCAAGTCATGTTCCTTGCATTATGTGGTAATGCAGTCACTTGGTTTATAATTTACAGACTCTAATATTTTTTTTAAAAAGACAGTGAAGGAGACTAATATTTAATTAGTGCCTTGTATTGTCAAGCATTCTATCTGTATAACATGTTACACTGGGATCTTCACATTTAGAACGACGCACAGAGCCAGCCCATAGAACAGAAATTTGTCTATATCCCTACATTAGTTTCCTGGGCTGTTGTAACAAAGTACCACACGCTAGGTAGCTTGAAACAACAGAAATTTATTGTCTTACAGTTCTAGAGGGAAGAAGTCCAAAATCAAGGTAGCATCAGGACTGCATTCTCTCTGAAATCTATAGGAGAGCCCCTTCATGCCTCTTCTCTGCTTCTGGTGGTTTGCCCAGCGATGTTTGGCATTCTTTGACTTGTAGCTATGTCACGCTAATCTCTGCTTTCATTATCACATGGCCTTCTCCCTGTGTGTCTCTGTCTTCAATGGGCATCCTTTAAAAGGACACCGGCCATACTACCATATTACTTTAGGGGCTCAACCTACTACAGTATGACCTCATCTTAACTCATTTTAACTTATTCAACCATCTTATTTTCAAATGAGGTCACAGTGTGAGGTACTGGGGGTTAACTCTTGAATATTTCTTTTTTTTTTTTTTTTGGTGGTTAGGGGAGGTAAAGATCCAGCCTAAATAACCCACATAATCTTACCTTCTACAGTTGTTTTTTTTCCAAGTCAAAAGTGATTTTAAGAGACAGGAAGATATTTTAGTTGGTGAAAGTAAGACAAATAAGGAGAGAACTGGAATCTAAAGGGCAGGTAGATTCTCAAGGCACGCTGAGAAACACAGTAAACTCTCATCAGCAGGGGAAGGGTAGTTGTTTGTATTAACAGGAACTTGAATTTGTAAAAGGACCCGGCTGTAGTGATACAGGTTCAGGAGCTGGCTCCCTGAGTGGTGAAGTAATATCTTAGAAATTTAAAGTTATTAACTATCTTTAAAGTCGTCCAGGCAAACCAGCTATCCTATGAGTAAACTTTTTCTACAGTATCCGCAACAGGTCATCATTTGGCTACTCCCGGGTCATTCCTGGTGCCAAACACAACATGGAAACAGGCCACCACGGTTCACGCTACAGATCGAGAATAGTATTTCTTTGATATTTTTGGTCAAAAAGAGACACCATAGGGGAAACTTGGGGATTCAATGGAAAATTATGTCATATCTGATTCTGACTCCTTGGGAACTATTTTACAAATCTAAATTTGTTTATTCTTTACATTTGCCTTGGAACTGGTTATAATACCTCACCAGTTTCCTCATTCATGAGTTAAGATTTTTGACACGTATTTATTTTTATTCTATGAGTCATGAATTTACCTTTAATTAGAAATTATCTTTTAACACCATAGAGACATAACACTTGCTTAATATGAGCTAAACTGTACCTTTTTTTTTTTTTTTTTTTGAGATGGAGTTTCACTCATGTTACCCAGGCTGGAGTGCAATGCCGCGATCTCGGCTCACCGCAACCTCCGCCTCCTGGGTTCAGGCAATTCTCCTGCCTCAGCCTCCTGAGTAGCTGGGATTACAGGCACGCATCACCATGCCCAGCTAATTTTTTGTATTTTTAGTAGAGACGGGGTTTCACCATGTTGACCAGGATGGTCTCGATCTCTTGACCTCGTGATCCACCCGCCTCGGCCTCCCAAAGTGCTGGGATTACAGGCGTGAGCCACCGCGCCCGGCCTAAACTGTACCTTTGTCTAGCTTTTCAGTAAGTAGTTCTAATTAAATCATGCAGAATAATTCTAATCTCTTTTCCACATCATGACCCAATAAATATTTGAAAATAGCTCTCCTAACTCCTCCTCTGCCCCTTGAGTCTTCTCCACACAAGAATTCTCTGTTCTATTTTGTTTGAATTAAGAGGAAAAAAAAATCTATGTACAGCCCCCCACACCATGTATCTAATACTAGGTAATTATTTAAAAATTGTTAGGAACATCACCTGTCATCAGGGACAGCCACTGTTACTTTTTTCACGAATGTATTTGGATTCTGTTTCCCATTCATATTTGTCTGTTCCTTAGTCAGTCCACAGCCCTCACAGCTTTCCTTGGGCGGACTGTGTGCTTCCTGTCCAGTGACTTACCCTTTTCTTTTCAGTTAATATCACTGCAGGCACTTTAACTTCAATTCCCTGTAAATATCATTGTTTATTACTGTCTTCATTTTCCAAAATGCACTCCTTATATTTTCCAAGACTCTCTCAGACATTCTTCTCTAAACAATTTCCCACTTTCCAACGCCTGCTTTATTATGGAGCTTGATTAATTTAATACAACCCTCCTGTTCTAGTCCTTACAGGACAAAATAGACCGGGTCTAAGACTCCCTTCTGTGTTTCTCCTCCCAGAAGTAACACTTCTTTCTCATGCAGGCCACTTAACCACTTAACCAACTGTCATTCGGCTGCTATGTACCATTCCACTATTTACAGAGGTGAAAGTTATGGTCTCTGCCTCCAGAAGCCAATAACCTAGTGAGAGAGAAAGACAGGGAAACTATCAAATGAAATTTAGGGTCCCACATTTTGGAATTGAAGTCTATCAAGGGAATTATGGGATTGGAATGAAAGATAACTAAACTAGAAGAGAAAAAAGAACTAGTAAGAAAAGAAAGCCACCTTCTACTCTGATTATGAAAGGAAAAACCAGCACAATGCTGGTAGGGCAAAACATTCCAGCCAGAATGTGCCCAGCCACAGGAGGGCAAGAGTATGGCACAAAAAGGACTGCAACCCACTGAATTAGGGGAGGCTACAGTATAGAGAAGGTGTAGGTTACTGAGGGAGGACACACAGAAGACAGAAGCTGGGCCATCAAAGGCTCTGCATGTCAAGATGAGAAGTTTTTATTTTTCTTCGGTGTCAATGAGGAGTCAAATAGGGCTTTAGAGAAAGCTGTGTTTCAGAAAGCCATCTCCAGTAACAGTATGGAGATCAGACTGAAGAAGCACAAATGTGTATAAGGAATAGTGACAAATTTCAAAATACTATGGATTGTCCCATCTGTATTAGTCTTGTTCTCATGTTGCTATTAAGAAATACCGGAAACTGGGTAATTTATAAAGGAAAGACGTTGAATTGAGTAATGGCTCTGCAGGCTATACACGAAGCATGGCTGGGGAGGCATCAGGAAACCTACAGTCATGATGAAAGGCAAAGGGGAAGCAGGCACTTAAACCGCCAGATCTTATGAGAAGGCATTCATGATCACGAGAACAGCAAGGGAGAAATCCACCCCCATGATCCAGTCACCTCCCACCAAGCCCCACCTCCAACGCTGAGGATTATAATTCATCGTGAGATTTGAGTGGGGACACAAATCGGTACCATATCACCATCTAATTCCATTCCCAGACAAAAAGGAATGTGAGGACCTGAGACTCAGTATTGTAGCTGTCTGGTGTGCCCATCTCTCTCCTTACTTCCTGCTGATAGTGGATATGCCCACCAGGCGGCTCTGGAATAATACAGAATTGGTGCTAGAGTTCACGGCTTGGCTCTGAACACGGGGAACAAAACTAGATCCTGCAGTGTAAGGAAAAAAGAGCAAGGCCAACTGGCAGTCAGAAGTGAGATCAAACTTCTGAGTCCTTTAAGATGGCAATGTGTCATGTGAACATGCGTCATGTGAACAGACATTTATGAAGGTGAAAGGGGACCTTTGTGTAATTATGCTAGTACAACAGGTATAAACCAGAACTCTCCCAAGCAAACTGAATGGCTTCTTAACCACAGCATCTCATAGTTGCTCAACAAAATGCCCTGGAAAGCAAATTGCCTCTTGTTTCTCTCCTTTGTCTTCCTCCAACCAGATATTTTATTGTTTCGTTTGTCACATCCTCCAGCAGTTTTCTGATATATCCCTTTTGAATTATTTTAGCAAAAGTCATTGGCTTGTAACCAAAGGATCATAAATCCTACCTTCATTTTTCAGATGACAAAATTTTACTCAATAACTAGTCTAACTACACATGGAACAGTAAAAATTAGAACCCTTTTCTCTCTGTCTTCAAAGACAGTGATCATGTCATTCTCCCACCTTGGGCTGGAGTTAGGTGTGCAAGTAGAAGCCATGGGTCAAGGGAATAGGGGCCATTCGGGTAAGTATACAAGACAACTGGGATGCTCATATGTAATCCCTCTTTACCATTTAAAGCCTGCCCTGAAGCCACCACCCTGGTACTGATGTACAATAAGTTTGCCTCAATTCTGTGTTCCTTAACCTAAGGTATGCCCAGAGCTCCGGGGTCTGCTGGCAATACAGCAAGTCACAGAATTACCTCATATTTGTTCAGTGAGTTACAAGAGTTTGTGTGTACTGAAATAAACATCGATATCCAGTGGTATAGAATGCAGAACTGACATAATAATTTAAGATAAAGCACTAGATTTCAGAAACAATTTATCAAATTGGTAACTTGAGGCCATGCCCCTACATTCCCAGAATATACATTCTTTCTCCTGTATCTTTAATGGCAGTTCACTGGAAAAGATGGCATTTGCATTTTAACATAAAACCAAATAAATATATTTCTCGTATTGGAATCTGGGGAGAGAACATAACACAAAGATGCAGTGCTCACTTCTCTGAAAAATCAATTACCAGCAGGAAAAAAAAAATGTCAGTGGCCAATTATTTTGTGGGAGAAAATATTTTGTCCTTTAAAAATATCATTCATTTTTTTCTTAGAAATTATATAGAAAATGTGCGATAAGTGAATCTTTACACCAATGTACAAAGAAACAAAAATCAGTGGTTACTCTAAATTATCTAAAACTGAGGTCAGCAAACTGCAGCCCACTGTTCAAATCTGACCCACAGCCTGTTTTTGTATAATCCCGCAAACAGAGTAGTTTAAATTTTTGAATAGTTGACAAAAATCTAAAAAATTGTACTTTGTGACACATGAAAATTATATAAAACCCCCAAATTTCAATGTCCTCAAATAAAGTTATTTTAGCACAGCCACAATCATTCATTCACACATTGTCTGTTGCTGCTTTTGAACTAAAATGAGAGAGTTGAGAACCTGTGATAGAGACCAGGAACTGCATGGGCTACGAATCCTAAAATATTTACTATCTGGTGCTTTACAAGGGAAATAATTTGCTAACTCTGAATCTAAATCTTTAGATTAGAAATTTAATTACTTTCAAATAGTTTACACAATTTATCTGTGGTCTAATGTGATGAGAAGGTAAGAATGATTTGCAATTGACATTCTAATTTACATCTCTAGATATGGCTACTATTAAGAGTCTGAGAGCAGCTGGTTCACTCAAATAAGAAGAAAGTATTTTATGTACCGATATTCATATAACTGTTTTGCTTAGTAATTTTTGACAGATAATCGAAAAGGTTAACTTTAAATCAGGTCTCATTCACATCCCTTCTTCAGCCCCTAGGACCTGTTTCCTGTCACTTGGAATGAGTTATGACTCACTTCTAGGAAGATTTCAGGACCTTGTGACCTCACCACGGGTCTCCTCTTATACTGTATACCCTGTTAGTACTAATTTGTCTCTAAAAATAGCCTTTAAAACACATACACACACATACAACACAGGATACACTTCTCTCACTGCCAGAGCAAGCCTCCAGGCTGAATTCTCACACTGTCTTTTCACAATCAGCATGTCAGAACATTAAAGGGAAATTTATTTCGATGAGAATATATCTTGAACTGATGCTACTAGGAAGTAAGTTTACAACCAAGAAGCAGAACTGCGGCGCCTGACACAGAGACACTTTTACTTCCTCCTAGATAGAGCCCAGTTCTATTAAAATATTCAAAAGGCATTCAAAACGCAACCTACCAACATTCACTTTTCAGAAACAAGAAGTGAAATATTCATTTCAATATCAGAACACCCTTATATAACATGGACCCTTAACAATCACCATGCCATTATTTTGATTTCCAGCAACCTGAGGCTAATATGCTCAGGATGATCTACCGAAAAAGAAAAAAACTTAGAATACATTATCAGCAGTGCATCTATGAGGTACTTTGTGTTTTTTTTTTTTTCCCTCAGTCTCACTACACCAGATCTTAGAATTTAATGATGGTTTATCTTTTTTGATTACCAATCATTAAAATGAACTGATTTTTACTTTCTCTTCAAAGACTTTCATCAAATGCTGCTTATAAACCCTCTGGATTATATCCCCTTTCCTTGAGAAAGAAGTAATTTTAAGCCTCATTGTGAACATAATTTAAAACTTCTACAGGAAATGTATGAAAAAGACCTGCCAAAATGTCCATCTCAGGGACTTATAACTTGCTGAATGCTGTCACCTCATGCAAACGGAAAATCTGACCAGCATAAAATCACCACAAAGGTACATGTCACAAAGGTACATGCAAAAACAGAAGTAAATGCGGTTCTCTGGGGTTCAGCACACCAAACCCTATAACCAACTCCAAAACCAAAACACGTATCCAACAAAGAAAAGTACTAATGTACCATGCTGTGTGTGTGTGCGCACACATGTGTATATGTGCATGTGCATGCAAGTGTGTATGAGAGAGCGACGGTGAACTGGACTCATTCCTATTTTCATTCCACTAAGATATGTGGATTTTACAGTTGATTTATTTTAAATTCCTTGTATCCATCTTTGGCAGGCATTTGTACAAATACAAACTGGGACTTAGTTCCATGATTACAAAGTGGGATTTATTTAGTTATCTGGGGTCATTGGACAGGTAACATGCTTTTATAAACTGATATTGAGCAAGGAAGAAACTGTATTAGAATGGAAACTGAATAACAATAAGCTAAACTCAGAGGTGGATCTCTCAGGCTCCTGCACATTTTGTTTGTCCAAGTGGGAAATAGCATTGATTTTAACTCTTTGTCTAGCCTGAACCTCACTGGGGATGTTAGAAACAGAGTCACAGTTCAAGGGGGGAAGATTTTTTTTTTCCCTTAGGTTTTTTGTGTATTTTATAAAATTGACGGCACCTGTCCTATAATGACCCCCAAAAGACTGCAGTAAGTTGAAGGACTTAGGGAACCTTCCCTCCTCAAATAGAAGTGCTAGAACCCAGATATATACCCTATTAGCCAGGCCAGGTGGAAAAAAATAAATATAATCAAACAAAAAAAGAACATAATCAGTTTTGGTAAATATATGAATTTATGAAATGAAGTAGACTTCAAGAACAGAATCTCAATTTATAATGCCGTGCTGTATCCATAGGAGGTAAAACCATCTTCTGTTGGCTCATTTTTTTAGCCATTATCCAAAAACTAATTCACTCATCAGTAGAGGATTGCTGCTATTTTTATTCAGCAACTGGAAAATTGCAAACAAGGAATAGGATTCCAAATACTTCCTTTAGCTATTGAAACTAGAACATTCAAATAATTTCCTTAGCTTTAAAGCAATAAACAAGTTATCAAAAATAAAAAGATCTACACATTTAATCATTCACAAAGTAAAAACTTATATGTAATGAAAATTAGCACAGCTAAAATTGGAGGAGGTCAATTGTCACAGAAAAAATATATCAAAAATTACACATTGGTGTCTGTTATACAGGGAACCACCATAAAGTAGATGAAAGAGCCTTAGTTTGGCATCTAAGGGATGCAGGTCTTAGTGAAGATTAAATCATATAATGCATAGAAATTAGTTTCTTTTAGGATTCATATGAAAAATATCACCAGTCAATAGAAGGTTAAATAAATTACACTATTGATATGGTTTGGGTGTGTCCTCATCAAAATCTCACCTTGAATTGTAGTTCCCATAATTCCCATGCATCATGGGAGGGACCCAGTGGGAGGTCATTGAATCATGGGGACAGTTACCTCCATGCTGTTCTTGTGATAATCTATGAGTTCCCATGAGGTCTGATGGTTTCATAAGGGGCTTTTCCCCTTTTGCTTGGCACGTCTCGTTGCCACCATGTGAAGAAGGACATTATTGCTTCACCTTCTGCCACGATAAGTTTCCTGAGGCCTCCCCAGCCCTGCAGAACTGCAAGCCAATTAAACGTCTTTCCTTTATAAACTCAGGCAGTTCTTAAGAGCAGCATGAGAATGAACTACTACAATGATGTAGACTTAATTGATTAAAATTGTGCACTTTTTAAAAGCAATATGTCAGAGCTATATGCACAGATATGAAAAGATATCCAAAATGTCTTGTTAAATAAAACTGAACACACACTATACACATTGTGGGATCCCGGATCTGAAAAAGGACATTAGTAGATGAACTGATAGAATCCAAATAAAGTAAGAAATGTACTGAATAGAGTAACATGCAACTGTTAAGTTCTTAGCATTGGTTCAAGGTTATATATAATGTTAACATTAGAGGAAACTAGATGAAGGGTATGTGGGATCTCTCTGCATTATTTTACAAATCTAAAATCATTTCAAAATAAAAAATCTTATTAAAAAAACAGATTCCGAAATAGTACATACAAAATTTACCCAAAAATTAACAGAATGTAAGTTTATACCTAGGAAAATTTTCTAGAAATATAAGCACTAAATTCCTCACAGTGGTTGCTTCAAGATTAAAGATGATAGAGCAGTGAGCCTTCTCTCATTTTATTAATTTTTTCTCATTATTGAAATTTTAATAATAAACATGTATTACTTATATAATCAGAATTATAGAGTATTACAAATGTGTTTCCCTGGCTATTGTTTCCATTTACTGGAGAATACTACATCTCAAAGAAATCACAGGGCTTGTGAATACTGAAACAAAACAAGATTTGAACATATGCCCTAATTGCAGAGCCTGAACTATTAGTCACTACATGAAATTGCCTTTGGACCCTGAGTTTTATGGGACAAGGATGGTATTTTATTTATGACCATATTCCCCACACTGTCTAGGGCAGCACTTAGCATGGCCTAAGCTATCGATATGTGTCTATCAACTGCAATTGAATTCCAGTATGAACATTCTGTTTCTAACACAAATGTAATAGACTTTCCATTTATAAGAGCATAACTATGTACAGCTGATTTCTAATATGCTTCTTGATTGCGCGTAGGAACAAATGCATCTTTACAGAGTCTGAGGGTATAATTAGGAGCTGGAAAAAGAATGGAACCAAATTCAACATGAATAATGCCACACAAATGCAAAAAAACAAATATGGTAAAATCAAAAGCTAAACTCCTAAAGCTTAACTTGCTTTGCAAAACACCATCATGAAGCTCAAGATAAAACACCATTAAAACAATACCCAAAACCAGTGCTGTAAGTAATAGAGAGTGATTAAATGTACATTGGTTGTTGTATGTTTAAATTGCTTTATCCAAGTCTGTGAAACTAGAAGGTGCCCTTGCTGGACTTTCTTTGTGATTCTGTTGTTACTGTTTGTTTTGTTTTCCAATTATTGTTTTCAGTTTACTGGTTAAGGCATCAGCATGTTTCAATTTTTTAATAAAAAATATTTATTGGAACTAAAGGTTAAAACCTTGCTTTCCATTCTTGTTCTACTGAAACACATATGGATTCTGTCACAATATAATGGCATCTAGAAATCTGAAAAATGTTATTCTTTAAATGGACTGTCTGACCTTTTCATTCATTATTCCATTCACATGATGTTTAACGGGCTGTCAGGCTAGATATCCTTATTCCAGGCTCCAGGGTGAATACAACTTGACCACTAAATAAAATCTCAAATCGTGAGGAATGCAAATGAATGAGAGGTTAAAAGAAACCCTGCATGGAATTATCAGAAAAGTAATTCTTGGATTAGTCAATGTAAGAGTAAAGGTATTTTTTTTTCTTCCTGGCAGAGAGATGCTGATTCTATTTGGCTCTAAAGGATGAATGGTGTCACTTAACTTCGAAAACAAATATTCTGATCAAAGATTCCTAGAATATTTCACAGAATTTAGTTTGACAGTGGGTGAAAATAAGAATAGAATTTATATACACATTTCCTTGGAAGTCTAAAGAACTCGGGAAAACACACACAAACAACACACATATATACACCTACAAAATATTCTGCGAAACAAATGAGTGAAGCATTTTTAAGATTCATTCATGGACCCATTATTTTGTTTAACAAAAATTTTCTGCCTTTGAATTATAAATACGTACATTATCATGCAATGAGTTCCATGTTTATTATTTGGTACCAAATCAATGATATCTGCCCTACAGCAATTTCTCAGGTTTCCATTCCTCTCCTGGAAACTGTTCCCCCTTTCTCACCTATTCATGTGCTGTAGACTAGAACAAAGGCTATTTCCTGTTCCATATGCATCAGAGGTTCATTCACATATTTCAATCATATTCATTTTTCACCTAAAAGCCTTATGAGCCAAGCATTATTACTATTATTAATTTTAAGCCACTAGCAATTATTCTTTATCCTTGGTCTAACTTGTCCCTGTTTTCAGTCCTATCTGCCCCATTCAGTTATTCAGCAGCTCTCTAATGCACACATACCATGTATCAGGTACATGCCCACATACACCTCTTTGACATCTGCTACATGTCTGGACTATCATAGGTACTTGTTATAAAGCAGCATCACAAATCTTGCTTTAAATATATTGACCACAAGCACATTCAGAATTTCAGACATAAGTGAGCACACTTTTAATTAAAAAATAAATAAAAAGCAAATGTTTGGTTTTCTACATATTTCTTGGTAGTTCCCAATACTTTAGTATTTCAGTTCTAACTCAAAATGGACTAATGACATTAGTGAACATTCTTCAATGACTCCTTTTATACAGCATTACCGACAGGCCAAAGAAAATTATCTCATAATAATTTGTATTCATTTTCCTTCCAGGAGCTACTTCACATTTACCCATGATGAAGTTTAATTTTTGCCTTACAAACCCTTGCAAGTTATCCTCTTCATTAGTTTTTATCTGCTTGGACAAAGCTATCCTGTATGGCCCTGCACAGTTCTTTAAAAGACTGAAGTTTCACTATTCATTCTCAAGCACAGAGTACTCTTGCAGATGTTAAATAATACACCCATGACTCAATTTATCAAATCACCGAATTTTCTATTTATCCCAATACTTTGTTTTCTGAACTGAAACAAACTTACCACTCATTGAAAATAAGTTTTTGATAGACAGTTGTGTTGTCCACCATTCTCCTTAGTTCATGTAGGGACTTAATTATAAATTCAAATTACTCTGTAGATAAGATTCTCCATTTGGAAGTCTCTGTTTACTTGTACCCCTCTTCCATGACAGGAACTCTGACTTTACATTTCAGTGCTCAGCATGGTGCCTGGTGTGTAGTAGGCACTGAAGGAGTTGAATTAAATACATTGAATCATGTAATTAAAATCTAACATTCAGTGCAGACGTGATCATCTTTGATACACAATAAATAATCTACTTTTATTAAATATATGTGTATGTAAATATATATATATATGTATAAACAAACATGACTCTAGATGGGCAAAAAGAGGCTGAAAATCATTTGATTAAAAGATGTAAAATGCTTAAGAATGAGAATAGAAACACATACACTTTCTCTGGTGTGCTACATGGGAATGAAAGAAAGAAGGGAGAGGAAAAGAGACTTGAAACCTGAGATGTCATTTAGGATGGATGTAAGAAATGGACAAAAGGTACAAAATGTTCACTACTTCTAGAGCCTAGCTAGGCTACTCTTTCAGAGACACTAATACTTTTGTACAACCATATATTAGTTTGCAAAAGCATGCCTGGTCCTCAGCCTCGGTGAGCCAAAATGAGACAGATTTCAAGAACAGGGAATGAAAGAGGAAGAAAGGTAGAATCTACTAAAAAGTGTTCACAAAATCAAGTTCTTCCAGGAGCAGAGCCAGGGCAAGACAGGTAGTATAAATGAAGGAAGTGGGCTTGAATTTCTGGAAGGCACCAGAGAATGGTGAATATTGTGGGGAGCAAGGAAAGCAAGTGCTTTTTCTGAAGCAGACACAACTTCAGAAAAAGCACTTGATTTAGACAGGTCGGTGTTACCAGACATTTGCGTTTTTCAGATATCAGATTACATATTTGTATGTAAAAATCTCCTGATTTTTAAATGTTGGCAACTAGCAGAAAATATGAACATCACATAGATTAACACTGTGGTGTCAAAAAATAATACACCTTCTTGCTGAATTTGGCCAGTGGCTGACTGTTAGACTAGCAACCACTCCTCTAAATGAAGGGTCAGCTAGTTATGGCCCATGGATTAAAGCTAGCCTGCTGCCTCTTTTTGTAAATACAGTTTTCCTGGAACACAGCCATTCTCATTCATTTACCTATTGTCTATAGCTGCTTTCACATTACGATGGCAAAGTTAAGTAGTTGTGACAGACTGTCTGTCCCACAAAGCCCAAAATAAACACAACAGGCCCTTTATAGAAAGCTAGCTGACCCTTGCTCTAAATGTGCTTTTCCAGCCACCACCTACCAGTACCAGGAACTGTACTCCTGTAATTACCATGCATGCTGAAAGATCCTTTAAAAGTTAGAGTTTCCTTACTGGAAAGAATGCATGAAGCCCACACTCAGCCACTTAGGTTTCAAAGTGTTCCCAATTGGAAGTTCTGGCCCAGATTCATATCTGACAGACCTTTGGGAGGAGGAGGAGGATTGGATCACCAGGTTAATCAAAGCCTGTTGCCTTTATTTCTAAAGACTATTATATGACCAAACTAAACTAAATAAAATTAAGACCTTGGAAAATAAAATTCTAAGTCTTAACATTTTGCATATGTTTTTAAATGTCTATGATCATAGCAAATGAGATCTATTTATTGGGAGTAATCTTCCTGATATGGCTACCTAAACTTGGTTCTCCATCAGATATATCCTTTGGAAATTACAATTGTTTTTTTCCAACAAGTAAACACTTGTTTACCTTCTAGGTTTGTGAAGTCCTTTAATAGTACCATTGTTTTTTCTTATTTAGTATTTACTGTCATATACACCTGCATGCTTAAAAGGAAGCCTTAAACCTTGGTTCTTAATTATAATCTGTGATCCATAGGGGCTGTAAAACAAAAGCTCAACAAGTTTGTAGTCCCTAGAAATAGGTGACTGCTTTGTTTCTATCTGAAAGATGATATTCCCTGTACTAAGAAGCAGAACAAGATGGAAAACTCGGAGGTCCTTTGGTTGGTGTGGGTCCAATAAGATCAGGTTTAACATCCTTCTAGTGTTAGACTAATCTGTTTACCAAGCAATTGTACTACTTGGTAAGATGTATAATCTTTTCTGATTTGGCATCTCTGTTAAAACAAACATTATTCATACTAATCATACCTGTCATGTATTAAGCCCTTACCATGCGCCAAGGGCTTTAAAGAGCCTGACTGAATTATTTAAATAATTCCCTTAACAATAACCCTAAGGAGCAGGTACTGTTATTATCACCATTTTACAAACAAGGAACTTAGGAATTAAGTGTTAAGCCAATGCATAAAGTATCCCAAAGAAATGAGAACAGATATATTTGTACCATGACTCCTCCACCATTAGACATTTAAACACGATTTGAGTATAAGGAAGCACAAAAGAACAGAGATATTTTCACAGTGAAACTTCTCTCTTGGACTAATTTAGCCACCAGAGTTGCTGTCATTCTTGCAGTCTGCTGGGACACAATTTGGCATTTTACCTCAACCTAGGTATATTAGCAATGAAAAGGAATGTCCAAGTAACCAAATGTGGCTCAGTTTTCAACTAATTAGTAGCTTGGACGGACACTGCATTTTGCAGAACTCAGAAGTGCCACAAAAGATGCTTAAGTTTAGAGCTAGAGCAAACATTTCACCGACCTGCTCACCCACCTGAACGTAAATGAATTCCTTGGTGTGGGATTCCTAGGAATCCTTTATTTATCATAGCTATCTTATTAAAGTACTTTCCTACACATTTCTTTCTTTAGGTATAAAAGCCCTGTAAGGGAAAAATAGAGGGTCCTTTTAGACACATTTGGCAAATGAGAAAACTCATGTATAGAAGGGATAAGTGAATTGCTTGCTGTCATGTGATAATTAGTGTAAAAGCTTGCAAAGGGAAGCTCAGGCTTCTACCTCCAATCACCTGGGAATCCTAATGTTAGGTAGGAAAGGTTCTGAATTATTAAAGACATCCCATATAAGCCCTGGATTGAAAATTCAAGATGCCAATTTAAGATTACAGAATTTTACATCAATAAGTTCATGTCACATAACAGTTGTAGGCCTAGTTTTCTCACAAACAACGATATTCACATCTCATAGACTGGTACAAGTCTGCAAACTTGCCAGTCCCACTCCATGATGAGACAAACACAGGAATTATGTGTAAAGATTTGGAAACTCTTACAGGAATATGAGATACTCATTTTATATCTGCTAAGTCTAATTTTTTTAATTAGGGCTTTTATTTCATAGGTCTGAAAAAATATTATTCATCTGGATTTTATAATAAATGAAAAATTATCATGTTTAACATTTTAAAAATAAAACACTGTGCCTTTGCCTCTGGTAGGTGAGAAGCATTGAGTTAGAGCTCTTTGTCCAATTCTATGTAGAAAAATGTATAAAATTTTTCATTTTGTCAACTTTTAAAACTTTAATTTGTGAGAAAAATAAATTACAAATTATATTAACATGGAAATAATGGATAATGTTTAAATTTGATTGTTGATTGGGCATACAACCAATTAAGTTTGAAAGCAGCAAGTCTAGAAAATTATGTAAGGAAAAGTTGTGAAAATGTTACATCTATTTCTAAAACCAAATAGAAGTAAAATGATTGGTAAAATAAATCTAGATCTCTTCCTCAAGTGCTACTTACATACATTTGTAATGCTGTATAAGGAATCAAGCTTTCTCCAAAGTTGACAAAAAGAATGAAATTATTCAAGTTTAGCATCTGAAAGTGAGAACCTAGACTATTTAAATGATATTTGCAACCTGAACTCCAATTTTCTAGTACAATATCTGTGATAAAATGCTTTCAATAAATCAGTTTTATACAATAATTAGATAGAGGACATCCCTTTCTAGTGACTACGTTATGTTTTAGCTATCTACAGATGAGAATTTACCTCTTCCTAGGGCATTACATTCCAGCTCTGTAGATATCTTTTAGAAAGCTTTCCTCCATATTTGCCTATTTATAGTTTCCACCCATTGACCCAAGTGCCCTACAAAAATAAGCAGAGATAAGTGTACCCACCTTACAAGTAAAAGTTCTCCAAAAACTTGAAAGCAGCTATCAGGTCTTTCTTTTTCTTTTCTTTATCATGTTATACATCCCATTCCTTTAACTTCTCCATAGGGTTTGTCAAACTTGGAATTATTAGCATTTTGGGCCAGATGATTCTCTGCTGCTGCAAGCTGTCCTGCACACTATAAGATATTTAGTAGCACCCTAGTCTCTACCTAGTAGACATCAGTAGCAAATCTTCCTTTTCATCATCATTTCCAGCAGCCAAAATTGTCTCACAACATTGCCAAATGTCCCTAGACACTGCCAAATGTCTCCTAGGATGCCAAAATCTCTGACTGAGAACAAACATCCTAAGATACTGTAAGAGTTGTTATAATAAAATGGAACCTAATAATGATCAGAGAAAAAAACTCTTAATAAATAAAAAATTTTAAAATACTTAGGAATATATATATATATATATATATATATATATATATATATAATGAAGAAGGTAAAAGATTTCTACAATGAGAACCACAAAATATTGATAAAAGGAATTTAGATGACACACAAAAAAACAGAAAACATCCTATGCTCATGGATTGGAAGAATCAATACTGTAAAAATGATAATACTGCCCAAAGCAATCTACACATTCAGTGTAATTACTCTCAAAATATCAATGTCAGTTTTCACAGAATTGGAACAAAAATCCTAAAATTAATATGGTACTAAGAAAAACCCCAAATAGCCAAAGAAATCCTTAGCAAAAAGAACAAATCTGGAAGCATTGCAGTATCTCCTAATGACATCAAATTATTACAAGACTGTAGTAACCAAAACAGCTTGGTACTAGTGTTAACAAGACACGCAGACCAATGAAGCAGATTAGAGAACCCAGAAGTAAAGCCAAACACCTACAATCAATTGATCCTTGACAAAGCATACAAGAACATACATATCCTGGAGAAAAAACACCCTATTCAACAAATAGTGCTGGGAAAATTGGGTACCACATGGAAAAGAATAAAACTGAATCTCTATCTCTCTCCATATGCAAAAACTAACTCAATATGTGTTAAAGACTTAAGTTTAAGGCCTGAAATCTTAAAAATTCTAGAAGAAAACCTAGGAAAAACTCTTCTGGACATTAGCCTAGGCAAAGAATTTATGACTAAGACCCCCAAAGAAAACGTACCAGAAACAAAAATAAATAAATGGGACTTAAATTAAAATGATTCTGCACAGCAAAAGAAATAACAGAGTAAAAAGACAGCTTATTGAATGGAAGAAAATATTTGCAAATTAGGCCTCCAACAAAGAACTAGTATCCAGAATGTACAAGGAACAGATCATCAAAAAAATAAACCACCAACAGCAAATAATCCTATTAAACGAGTGGGCAAATGACATATACAGACATTTTTCAAAGAGGATATATAAATGGTCAATAAACATATAAAAAATGCTCACTGTCACTAATCATCAAGAAAATGCAAATTAAAACTACAGTGAGACACCACTTTACCCAAGCCAAAATGGCCATTATTAAAAATTAAAAAAAACATAGGTCTTGGTGCAGACGCAGTGAAGGGGAAGGCTTATATGGTGTTGATTGGAAAGTAAATTAGTACAACCCCTAAGGAAAATAGTATGAAGATTTCTCAAAGACCTAAAAGTAGATCCGCTATTCAATCCAGCAGTCCCACTACTGGATATCTACCAAAAGGAAAAAAAAAAAGTCCTTATATCAAAAAGATACCTGCACATGTATGTTTATCATAGCACAATTCACAATTGTAAAGATATGGAATTAACCTAAGTGCCCATTAACTGATGAGCGAATAAAGAAAATGTGATCACATACACAAACACACACACACACACACACACACACACACACACACACCATGGAATACTCTTCAGCCATAAAAAAATAATAAAATAATGTCCTTTGCAGGAACTTGGGTGGAACTGGAGGCCATTATCCTAGATAAAGTAACTCAGAAGCAGAAAACAAAATACGATATGTTCTCATTTATAAGTGCGAGCTGAGCTACGGGGATGCAAAGGCATAGAGAGTAGTATAATAAATGTTGGAGTCTCAGAATGGGGAAGGATGGGTAGAAGGTAAAGAATGAAAAATTACCTATTAGGTATAATGTACACTATTCTGGAAATAGGCACACTAAAAGCCCAGATTCTGCCGCTATGTAATTCATCCTTGTAATGAAAAACCACTTGTACCCATAAATCTATTGATTTTTGTTAAAGAAAATATTTCCCAAATTAAAATTAATTTCTATTTACCAGGAACAGACTAGATAGCAATCAATTTGTATTGACTATTACTACAACCACTTAAGATAATCGAAATAAAAAACAAGTGTTAATTTTTCAAAGCTTATTTTTCTCCTACATAGTTTGCTTCTGTGTATGTATGTGTGCACGTGTATGTGTACCACATAGATACAAATGTATTATATTCCTAATTAGTGCCACTACATCTACATATTCCTGTTCTGAATTCTCCATATTGAGACTGATATCTATAAATAGTAGGTCAGACATTTTACAAATCCAACCCAATACGCTCTAAATAGTAATTATTCTATCAAAACAATGAACAACTTTTACGCCTGAGAAATACATGATTTTTGCTTTTTTTTTCCTGGTAGTAAAAGATCTCTTTAAAATTTCCAGATAATCGTCTCCCTCTTATGAATTCTGATAACATGGCCACTGCTATCAGCAATTCTCTTCTTCAACAGGCACAAATCATAAGTCCACCCTCTGAAACTAAGCAGGTAAATAACATGTAATTAGCTGGATTTCATTCTTGGAGGGCATTCTGTTTTTCATTCCATGATGCCCCCTTTATTCCCAAATCGACTCTGTTCCTTATGTCTGAGGCCAGAAAGCAAGAGAGGGGAGGAGCATTGAGGTTTTGTTAATAAACCCGTCTGTGAACTTGGCTGCCTGGTAGACGTCTAACTGGTTTTCACTTCTTATAAATAGGAAAAATGTCAAGAACTGAGCCAAGGGAGAAAACACATTTAATAATTCTTAAACCCCTCAATACACATAAATAATTTAGTTGTAAAACAATTGCCTGGGAGAGATGGGTTTTTTTGCTTCTTGATGCTAAATTACTTCTATGACTTTGTTTTCTTAGAATTGACTGATTGTCAAACCCTGAGTTAAAGTCCAGTTTCCTATAACTACCGTATCAAATTATTTTTCCACCTTTTCCCCTAGAGAAATAAGTTGTAAAAGAGAAAAGAAAATATTGGTAATTTTGTAAAGCTCATCCAGTATTTGGGTCTTAAGGAGTGGGCAAAATACCTTTATAACAAAACCCATTCTAACTGACATGAACGCGAAAGAGTGTCACCAGGAGCCAAAAAGCTTCAGTCTGCTTCTCAAATATCTCTGCACGTTTGTTTTTGCCTCCTTGGGGGTGAATCAGACATCATCTGTGGTCATGGGTTCAGCTAAATAAAGGACATAGGTGCTATTCTCACGAATAGCATTTAGCTCAGTTCTCTCAAAGCAAGTAATGTAAAAAAAAATAAATAAATAAAGGGATAAGTGACAATTGACATGACCTCAGTGCCAGGAGAGCTGATGACTGGGTGAAACTTGAGAAGGGCACACAAGGGCAAGTCCATCTGTGTCCTAACATTATTGCTCTAGTCTATAGGAACATGACCCCAGATTGCCAGAAGTAATTTTGTTTAGGGAAAGCATAAGACATGATTTTTTTGCTTTTAGAATACCCTAAATGTTTAACTATTTGCAACAAATTCTGTTTTCTTTCTTTCCCCTTTATTCCATATGAGACAATATTCTATGTACTATAATCTTTTCCTCAATAGGCCTTAGGTAATCCACAGACTGGGAGATTGAGATCTCTCTAGGAAGGTTTGACTATTAGTAAATTAGAATATTATTTTAGGCTTAAGGCAGCTTTGTAAATGCATGTGTGAACAAAGTCATGGTGTCAAAGACTAGCAGACCCTGAAATGATTCCCAAAACACCTAATCTCCCCCTCTGCTTCACAAGATGTCCTAGGTGTTTGGTGACAGAATCGTAGATTTCCTGGCACCCACATAAGAGGTCTTTATATTTTTATCACTTGATCTCAAATTTGTAGTTAAGAGTTCCAGTGCTTTTCTTATAAAGATAGTAAATAAATAAATGTCCAACTGTTACTCTTTTCTTAATGAATTAAAAATGTCTTTATGAACTCTCTCCTTATTTTGCACTGCCTCTCAACTTCCTTTTTAAATCAACAGTTATGAGCATATGTGTATTACATGGACCAACAGAATTACCCTCAAAAATAGAGGAAAACAATGCCAAAATATAAAACCCAATATGCTCTAATCCTTGCTAACTCAACACACAATGACACACAATTTATACTTTCCAGTGGAGGGATACTGTTGGCCATTTCATTCACTGGCACATGTACTTATTATTAACACAAAAGAACATCTGAATAAGATAGTTATTTGAAGAAACATTTATCATATTTTTTGGAAAAGGGTGCTAATGACTGTACAGCATCAGCTCTAAAAATGTCAAACAAAAAATAAAGCACGTTGAGTAAAACAATCCAACTCACAGATACCTCATTTGCTTAGGTATCTATATCTCTGAAATCTGGGCCTGTGAGATAATTCTTCTGGTCTTAAAAATGACTATCTTGCTAACCCATCTTGGGTTTGATCTTCTGATGAATGGCAAACTGTGTGCCCTTCAATTCTCCATCACCAGGGAAGAATTCTACAAATAATCTCAGTATTCAATTTCCTTGCTTTTGTCCTTGTATACAAAAATTCTACCGTGATTTTACTTCTGTTTTGAAAATTTAATTTCCTGTCAACACTTCCAAGGAGCTATCTAACCAGCCTGTCTTCTGTTGATATTTACCCTAATAACAGAGAATTCGTGGCTCCACAGCAAATTTCAATAAAGAGCACCGAGGAAGGCCCTTTGGTTCGTCATTCAGTCATTGTCCGGATAATGAAAAGACTTTGCATTTTATTGGTTTGATAGTGAACATTGGAAGGAAACGGTTCAATTTGTGGTAGGAAAATGTAGGTATGTAACAATATAAGCTATGTCGGAATGGATAGGCAATACCAAATTTTACCTGCTGCCTTCCAAGCCAGGAACTGCCCAATTCTGGTTTTGTCATTGCTGTTGTTTTGGGGATGACACGGAAATATGGTGGGGATGGATCTTTACACACAGGAGTAGGCTGTGGATATGGAACACCCACCTCCATTCTCTCCTTAACCTCTACTTTGCTGGCAGTGTAACCCCATGAGGGAGATCTTAAGGCTCAGGGCAAGCATCAAAATCTTCAATGCCAACAAAAGCCAACCATGTTGCTTGGTATCCGCAAGCTATTTGAATAGTGTTTCCACAAAGAAATATGCTCTTTCTCATCTTTCTCTTGAAATATATGGTTTTTCTGATGTACCCTTCTTATTTTTTATTGTTGCTAGAAACAGAGATTTTTTAAAAATAGACCTCTACCATTAAGAAATAACAACTGTTGTGGTAAATGGCAACTTCCTTGGCCTCAGCGTCAGGAAACAAGACCACAGAGAACTGATCATCCAAGGGGCAGCTGTGCCTGCATCGGAGCTGAGTGTGGCTGGGCAGGAAAGTGAGACAGATGGTTTTGGAAAGAGAAACCAGGGATTCAAATGTTTATACATAAACTCTGATTTTAAATGGTAGCTCAAGTTTTAAAAAATTCTATGATGGCCAGAAACTACACAAAAACAAATAACAAACGCACAGCTGTGAGCAGCCAGTCAGGGACCCCCAGGCTAGAAAAATTAAAGGCCCTTCACTGCAGAATTGAAGCTATTCTGTAGAGATATTTTTTATCACTTAGGATGTGCAAGAACCCATGATCATGAGTCTGAATGTTTTTCTGTTGTTGGGGACCAGTAATGGAGATGAAGAAGGTTTAGTAAAATGTGAACTGACTGCTGAGCAACCTCGACCATGCCGGAGTCTGCAGCTTTCACTAGTAAGGTGGATCCCAATGCATACAGCATTTATAACCTCTTCAAAATGTCCAGGCTTTCATTTTAGCATGAATTACTTAAGTGCCTGTATTTTATAAAATATATTGCAGAGGCTGTATATTTTCATTTTAGGACAATTCGAATAGATAGGTAATGACAAAGTAGAAACTCTAAATCCCCCATTATCTAAGGACCCAAAGACAACTGACATTTAAAAAATGTCCTTCCCTACAGTTTTGTTTTCTTACAAATATGAGCTTTTATTATGTGTTCTGTTTTATAACTCACCTTGCAATTTGCCAGCAGCTAAGGACACCATAGCCTGACCTCTCTAGTCTTTGGCTCCTCTGTTCCCTCCACTTGGAATGATCTGGCTCCAAGCTCAACAGCGGAGGGGCCTGTGGCCTGGGGAGTCAGGGGTCATTATCACCCGTCCACACTAAATGCCCCTACTTTCAGCAAGACTGACCTTCCCTAGCATGCAGATAAGGACACAGGTGCTTCCTATCTTTAGTTGTTCTCAAATAGTACTGTCCTTAAATCGTCTTCTTTAAACTATAAGCAAAAGTTGTATGTATTAACTTGCTGACTGTGTGATGCCTTTAAGGGGTCCAGCAGAGGAATGGGCACAGTAGGTACTTAATACATTTCACAGACATGCTGAATGAGAAGGTGGAATGGGGAGAGGCAGACCTCATTCTCTCCTGGCCTGATGCCATGTGTAATGACAATAACTGGAGCCCTGTTCACTAAAATAATAAATCAGTGATATTCTCCGTGTTCTGCAGGAGAATGTGTCAACCAATCTCTTTCCCACTTAGCCCACAGGCCTTGTTTCATTCTGTCTTATGCTTCACTGGTCCTGCCTAGGCTCCAACTCTCCCTACCCTAGATCAAGTAAAATGGGTCCTCTTGGGTCACACCCTCCTCTTGGGCATTCAACCCTCAACACAGTTCCTTCCTCCTTTAAGAGGTGTGGGAATCCAATCCCATGAATGTACATGAAATTCTGGTACCTAATGAACACAAACTTTATTTCATTCAATCAAAAGCTAAACTAAAGTAGGAAAGCATCCTTGCTTTGTAACTTAGTACTGCGTGTTCAGAGGTTGCTTCCAAGGCTCCAGCCTGTGGGTGCCAAGATGCCCTCTTCCCACTATAATTGGTCCAGGTGGTATGTGTTGGGGGATTCAGAATGAGTGATGTGGCACCTTCTCCATGATTTCCCTCCCAGTCAGTCTTCACTGGGAGTAGGTTGATTCTAAGGAGATTGCCATTTCTTCAACAGCTATGGCCAGATATATGCAGTCTGTAATATATGGCCCTTTTGGTGCCACCGAGCTGCCAGGATCATCATAACCATTCCATCCCTAGGCTCTCATAGTAACTCTCTTTCCTTCCATTTGCCTCTCTGCAAGCCCCACCCTTATCTGCAGGTCCTCTAGACTTCTAGTACTAGATATTTTCTAACCTTTTCTTTTTTTTTTGAGATGGTGTCTCACTCTGTTGCCCAGGCTGGAGTATAGTGGTGCAATCTTGGCTCACTGCAACCTCTGCCTCCAGAGTTCATGTAATTCTCCCTGCCTCAGCCTCCCGAGTAGCTGGGATTACCGGCACTTGCCGCAATACCCGGCTAATTTTTGTATTTTTAGTAGAGATGGGGTTTTTCCATATTGGCCAGGCTGATCTTGAACTCTTAACTTCACATGATCCACCCATCTCTGCCTGCCAAATGCTGTGATTACAGGCATGACCACAATGCCAGGCCACCTTCTTTATGCATCTTTTTTTTTTTTTTTTTTTAACAAACTTGAGGACAAAGAACCACTCTCCCATCAACAAACAAACAAAAAACTTCCACGGTTACCAACCCTTCCTTTTTTATCCATGCATTATGGGATATCAAAGTAAATAAGCAATCAACATTACAAATTTCTCATAGTCTAGCACTGGCTCCTATGAGGTCAGATCCCATGGCCATATCCATAAGCTAAACAGGACATTAGGTAAACCTTTGTTTTAACACCACTCTCTTCAGTGATAATTGCCTCTTCTTGGATCCTTCCCCAATCCCTGCTCCCTGGCTCTTGCCTCTAAACAGAATGAATATCTCCAGATATTCTAAAAGTAGAGACTGTGCCTCCTTTACCTCTAGATCCCTAGCTCCTATAGTGGGGTTAAAAACATATGCCATATTTAACAACCATACATTGGATGAATAAATAACAGGATAATAAATGGATAGAGCTCTTCTTCACAAGCAAAGGTAAGAGTTGCAGCCTTTAAAATTTGGCAAATGCTACCTCACGAGAAGTAAGATATCTTATTGTGGAAGCACCCTGGCTTTCTTATAGATAAGAACAAGCAACATCCTCTCTTGCCCAAATTCTTGCAAAGAGCCTCCTAATCAGTCTTCCTGCTTCCATTCTTCCAAACATTTCTTACACTGGAGTCAGAATGACCTTCTAGAAATCTAAGTCATACTGTATGTAAGACCTCCATGATGTCCCATCACAATTAGGATAATATGCAAACCCCTTATCACGGGCTGCTTGCAAGGTCCTTTATGATCTGGCTCTGTGCATCACTGCAAGTTATTTCCATCCTCATAGCCTTTCCACATGTCGTCTTCTAGGCTGGAGCCCCCCCTGCACTCCAATCTTGCATGGCTGGTTTCTCTCCCTTCAGGGTTCTGCTTAAATGACACTTGCTTAGAGAGACCCAACTGGAGTAGCTCATCTCAAATTAATTCCTCTCCCTTTTTTTCTCTGCTTCCCAATGCCATTGTTTGAGTGCATGATTTTATCACAATTATTTCATGATTTTATCACAATCAGAAAATTGTTATTAATTTGTCTTCTTCCTCCTATATTTTGTATACTTTATCCCCCAGGTTTCAAGAGGTAGGAAGCACGTATGTCTTAGACAGCATCTCCTCAGTATCCATACACACAGCCTGGCACACATGACTGTTTGGTAAATCAATGAATGATGTAATAGTGACAATTGCTCTTCTTTCTAACCTCATTGGCAAGTTCAGTCATACAGCAAGACCCTGGGCAGGGGGAGCTGGGTATAGGGGGCACTGCTGTTTTCCCCAGCCTTACTCATAATGTTTTTGGGACATAGAACAAGAACCCAAATTTGGAATTCAAATTTGTACTAATCCAATGCCTTGGAATTCTGTACTGGCATGTGAAGGCAGGAGGCCAGCTGACCTGTGGCTCCCAAACACTGGTCTGGCCCTTTATCTCCTTTCCATCCCTAGCCCTGTCTTGCCCTAAAGGGGATAACTCCAACCTCTTCCCAACAGCTGCCCTTTGACCACCGCTTTGCCAAGAAGTATGTTCAATAGCAGTATAATGTGCCCTCAAGAGAAAGTGGTAGACAAAGTGGTAGGCAAGAGATCTAAGAAGGTCCCAGAATCAGGTCTGGACTATTTGTGAGGATTTCTGAGTAGTCTAAATGGCAGTGGGTGTGGGCTCTGGATGGGCATGCTCCCTTGACACCAATGCTTCTCTCCCCCCATGGGTAATGAAATGCTGAAGGAGGGGTGGAGCAGAGTCCTCTGAGTCAGAGAGGCTCAGCAGAGGAGCACTCTTGTCCATGTCTTAGGGTTATATTGCTGTTGCCCCATTCTAAAAAGCAGGACCTTTTCAAGGTATGTTGACATGACTATTGCAAGAACATGATGAAAAAATATTCTGAAGCCAAAAATAAGATAGTGAGATACTTAGAGAAGTTAGTGATAGGATGATCTCCCTCTTGCTTAAAGGTTCTCCACCAACAAATGTCATAGGCCCCTTGCCAACGTCATAGGCCCCTTGCCTACCACCTACTTCCTCACCACTGCACACCAGCCCCTGGCCTAGATTATACCCCTATAAGGTACCAACACGTCTATGCCCATGCCAAAGGAAAAACAGACAGACATACTAAACTCTGCAATGAAATTCGGTTCCTGCCCTCATAAGCCAATCTCAGAGGCACAAAGAAGCCAACTTCCTATCTGTGGCTTGTCAGTGTTTCAGTGTTCAACAAGAAAGCTACTAGTGCCTACTCTCCAGAAGCTGCTCTGTCCAGACAATATTTTTTCAACTCATGGATTAGTGTCAGATATCACCAACCAAATTCAGTAAACTCTATAATATGTGAGCTGACTTTTTTCCCAGCTGGAAAACTCTGTCTATCTTTCAAGCAACGGATACTCAGCAGCCTCCGACCTGCCAGAAACACGGCTTTCCATCAGTCACACCGGGAGACACAAGTCTATTTATCAAACAATTATCAATTACCTGGAAGTTCCGGCTGTTCAGGCATATAATGAACTCCTTGAGTATTTTTTCTATGATATTCCTAAGACAGAATATACGTCAATGCAGTCTCAAGATGTTAGCAAAATGACCGAAACCTCAGAGCCTAAGAAGAGAAAGAGGAAATGACTTTCTCAGAGGTAAATTGAGGGAGAAAACCAAAACCCTGTGCCACAGTAAGACTCCTATGAGCCGTCAGACCACCACCACACAAACAGCATCCTGATCTCACCTGCACCTTCAACACTTCCGTCCTGCCTCCTGACACCTTTGGAATGCAAGTTACTGAATGGCAGAGCTGAAAAAATTAGCTTTCATTTGGTTCAAGCCCTCTGTTAATTGGATAATAAAAAAGGCTCAGAAAAAAATAAGTTACTTTTCGTGGGGCAAATTCATCATCATTGTCCATTATAATTAAAGCTGCTAATTTTTAACCGATCACTTACTACCGATCAGGCCCTATGCTAAGCACTTGATACGCATCATCTCAATGTGATACTGAACCCTGAGTCTACAGAAATGAGTACTAGTCTTAAAAATAGCACATGATGGAGTAACATCCATCTCTGTAGCCTGTGTTCAAGGCTTTCCATTACATAAAGCTAGTTTCATGTTTATAAACGTAAGTAACACTGTATTAAACATGGGTTTTATTGCTGTTGGTTTTTCAAACAGGGTCCAAATTTTAGCAGTGTGTGGGGATTAAATTCTATTTAGTTTATTTTATTATATTCGGAAGACTTTGCTCTGATGGCTCTTGGCCTTTTCAAAAGCCAATCCTTTCTTCAAAACACAAATATATGTCCACAGAGAATATCCAAAAGAATAGGCCACAGGTTCTTCCAGCAATTCCTCACAAGATACACTAAGGACACTGGTAACAACAGAAAAATGAACAGGAAAAGTGTGACTCCTTCCATGAAAAATCCAACACTTATTTAAATAAATATATTCCAGTATGTGTGTATCTTAGTTTGTTGGGGATGCTATAACCAAATACTATAGCTTGGGTAATTTATAAACAACAGAAATTTACTGCTTGCAATCCTGTAGGTTGAGAAGTCCAGGGTCAAGATGCCAGCAGATTCAGTGTCTGGTGAGGACTCACTCTTGCTGTATTCTCCCATGGCAGAAGGGGCAAACTAGCTCCCTTAGGCCTCTTTATAAAGATACTAATCCCATTCATAAGAAATCCATCTTTATGACTTAATCACCTCCTAAAGACCCAGTCTTATTAATACTATTGCATTGGGAACTCGGTTTCAACATACAAATTTTGGGAGGACATAAACATTCAGACTATGCAGTTTTTTTTTTTTTTTTTTTTTTTTTTAAGATGACAAGTCAGCATTGCGTTGTAGTGTTAACTTATAGATGTCAGGAAAGTTGCTTTCTTAGAAATAATGCATCTCAGGAGTGCCCTAGATCACTTAAAGACAAGTTTTGGGGTTTTTGCAACTTTTATTTTGAACTAATTATGGTGTCTCAGAAGTTGCAAAAATAGTACAGAGAAGTTTCATGTACCCATCACATAACTTGCCCCAGTAGTGTCTTATAATAGACTAGTACATTATTGAAAGCCACAAATTGATGCAGGTACAATGCAGTCAACTAGTGTAGAGACCTTACTTGATTTTCACTGGTTTTTGCGTACGTTCTTTTTTTCTTTAACTTTCTTTTTTATGTTTTCTCTTCTTTTTGGTAGTCTGTGTATGAAGGATGGAGGTACTTTTAGAGTGAGGAAGCTCATGGCAATGTGAAGTAAGGCTAAGTCTGAATCATAGCTTTACCACTTTCTTGATGTGGGACTTAAAACATCTTTGAGACTTTTTATCTCTTCCTGAAAGAGATTTCTTTATGTTAAGTTATTTAGAAGGCATTAATAAGGTTATGAGTGAACAGGACATGCCTAATCACGGGTAAACCTCCTTGGCTAAACTGATTCTTTATCTAGTCTTTCCTATCCATTGGCTTGGGGATACAATGACATCTAGCCTACATGGAGCTGGCACAGCCCTTGAAAATCACTTACTTGAAAGATATTTACTGATGATTGATTAGGAGAACAATGCAATGTATCTATAATACCAAATGTAGCCCTCTGCTTCCTATCTAAAGTATGCTGTTCCTTGGGGAACCCCAAATGTATAATCTTATTTTCATTGAACTCTTTGATGGAAATCTTCTTGGGGCCTAAGCAAGATGGCATGAAACAGAAATAACAGCCCAGCTAATTCACAGACAAATTCGATGGGAACTGTGAGAACTTTTCACGTATCAATCAAATGTACTTATTCTATCTATTTCTGAACATTGCAAATTGAAGTAAGATTTTTTTTGAAGAAATATGTGGATAAAACAAAAGAAATCCTTATTTTGAAAAAGGTTTCTTCCTTTTGCAAAAAATACTGCCCATTAACTTTTTTTTGAGATGGAGGCTTGCTCTCTTCTTTTTGCAAAAATACTGTCCATTAACTTTTTTTTTTTTTTTTTTTTGAGATGGAGTCTTGCTCTGTGGCCAGGCTGGAGTACAGTGGCATGATCGTGGCTCACTGCAATCTCTGCCTCCCAAACTCAAGAGATTCTCCTTTCTCAGCCCCCTGAGTAGCTGGGACTAGAGGCATGTGCCACCATGCCCAGCTATTTCATTTCTATTTTTTCTTTATTTTTAGTAGAACAGGGTTTCACCATGTTGGCCAGAATGGTCTTGATCTCTTGACCTTGTGATCCGCCACCTCGGCCTCCCAAAGTGCTAGGATTACAGGGATGAGCCACTGTGCCTGGCCTCATAACTTTTATTAAGAGGCTCCCCTAGTAAGTTTTAAATTATTTGATGCATTAAAGAAATGTACTTTGCCAAGCTATACCAGGAAAGTCATCCATAACATAAGTAATGCACATTTACTTATTTCATTAGCATCATTCATTCATGAAATCAAGGAAAAAAGAAATGAAAAACTAGAATGACACAAACTCTGTATTCTTGGTGCTGCTTGAGAAACAGGCACACTTTTGCCTCAGTACATCTCCCTTTTTCTCTGCGCATTTTATTTGGATAGAAACCTCTCTGTAAATCACCTCAATAAAGACTAAATAACTCCCTCCAGCAGGATTCAGATTTCTATTACTTTATACGCTGGAATGCCGATGAGTTTTCCAAATCAATATTACAACAGAAATGTGGCAATTACAATACAAGTTACAGAGGAAGAACATATAAGAAGTTGCTTTCTCATTCTACTTTTGCAAGAAAAGGTCAGGCAGGAATACAAAGGAAGAAAACACAAATGAAAACAGAAGAGTTGCAGATAACTTGTGGCTCCTCATGCTGATGATTAAAACACAGCACTAAATAACCAACTATGGGAGACACATTATTATTTCATATTAGAAAAATGCTCATTTCATTTTTAGATGAAAAAATAAAAAACACCACACCATACTGAAGCAGAATATAAAATTCAGAAAAACATTAGTGAAGGCTTGGGCTGATTAAACAAATAAATGAAGAGCTCATTCTAACTGCATCATAAAATGAAAATTAAATTATAAAATTGAAAATTCTTTAGTTTAACATCTTTTCTAATCTCCTATTTAGAAGAAATAAAGGAGAAGTTAGGATAAAATAGAGGGAGGGCTAGGGCAAGGGAAAATGATTTCCCTTTGTTGTTTGTTTTCTTCCCAGAATTGGCCTTCTTGATGGGCTGCTTTGACTTCTAAATGCATCAGCAACTCAGAAAGCTTTGGGGCACCTTCAAAAGGAGTGAAAGACACACTCCACAGCATTCTTCAAGATTTCCAAGATATCCCAAGAGAGATACCTGTTTCTGGTAACATGTGCCAAATTCTTTTAGTCTGCAGTCATTTACAACTTTGTCACCCAGTCTTCCATCTGTAATGATTTTATAACTGCAAAAATGGCAGGAGGGAGGTACACCAATAAACACTGACTACATAGTCACTCAGCTTGGACAATGAAATACATAGATTTCATAATTTTGGCAATTATTCAAAGCACATATGTATGAAGACCATACCCCTTGATCACAAAATACATATATTTATTTGACATTCATAGAGCCTATCAAGTGTGTTTCACTGTAATCGGTGCAGGAGGTTTAAAAGATTAATTCACCAATACTTATTGAGAGCCTACTGGATTATAAGCAGCAGGGTTCCATACTGAACAAGTCATAGCACTAGATTCCCTGTTGGAGAATATAAATAACTCAGAACCCTTGCTTTTGAGTAGATCTCATCCCAATGGAACAGGGTGAATGAAGATTCATATCTTTTGACAAATAATTAAAATACTGTGAAATTGGCATTTATGAGAGTTTATGCTATGAAACTAGGAGAAAAAAAATAAAAATAAAAATAAAAATAAAACATCAGAGTGGCTAAGAGCAAAGACTCTGGAAGCAGAATGCCTGAATTTCAACACCAGCTGTGTCACTTACTAGCCAGTTAACCAAGGGCTAAGTTAATTAACTTGTCTGTGCCTCAGATTCTTCACTTGTGATATGAGATTTGTACTAGTACCTTCCTCATGTGTTTAAATAAACTAATGTTTATAAAGTCCTTAAAACAGTGTCTGGAACATAGGAAATAATAAGTGTTGTTTAGATAAACAAGTTCTCATACCAAAGTGATATAGGAACATTGTGTGTGCCAGGGTGGGTATGCAGTTTGGGGGAGTCATTCGAGAAAAAGACAAAAAACTTAATTACAAAGCAAAACTTTCCAGCTAATACTGAAATTTCAGCCATCATTACAGACACTATTAGAACAGAACTTCCTGATACTACTCATTCTACCTAATTTTAAGTCCAGATCTGCTTGTTCTCTTTTTACTATGAGAAAACTGAAACACAAAGAGCTTTGGTAGAAATTATTCAACCATCAGGCCAGGAGAAACTTTAAGAAAAAGAGAGTTAATTAAAACATGTGACCACAACTCAAATTTGTCCATTTCGTTGCATGAATCAATTTTAACCCCATGTCTGATACCCCATGGAAAACTTGGTACCATGATGTAAAGCTCAAGAGCCTGTAAATTATTTGGAATTAACATCACTGTCAAGACAGATTGTTGGATCTCCAATAAATTGAAGAGGATTCTTTCTTCTGGTTCATGCAGGACAGATAGAACATTCTTTTTCAGGCCGAGCGCAGTGGCTCCCGCCTATAATCCCAGCAATTTGGGAGGCAGAGGTGGGTGGATCACCTGAGGTCAGGGGTTCAAGACCAGCCTGCCCAACATGGCAAAACCTCATCTCTACTAAAAATGCAAAAAATTAGCTGGGCGTGATGGCCAGCACCTGTAATCCCAGCTGTCCAGGAGGCTGAGGCAGGAAAATTGCTTGAACCGGGAGGCAGAGGTTGCAACGAGCTGAGATCATGCCACTGCACTCCAGCCTGGGCCACAAGAGCAAAACTCTTCCTCAAAAAAAAAAAAAAAAAAGGACATTCTTTCTCACAGTTCAGCCTGGAGGTGCTGGGGTAAGATCAACTAGAATTCCGAGAGGGCTGCATTGATGCTTGGAGGCTGGCAGAGAGAGAGAGAAGGCATCGATGCTAGGTCAATAACAGATGAATAAGAATACACCTGTTGGTTTAGAAAGATGGAAAACTATAAAAAAGGTTCACAGAATCATAAATGGAAGATAAACGAAGACGCAGAAGATGAAAAAGGAGAAACGGGCTCAATCTCTGAACCCTGAGGCCATAAGATACAAGTTCCTAAAAGTATGACTCCACAACCATTGGCGCTTTTTGAGATAGTAGTTAAAACAATGAATTCTAGCTCCTCCGCGTACAGCAATGTGCCTTGGGACAAGCCATTTATCCTTTAGGCAAACTGCCTAGAAAATATATACTGGATAAATGTTTATTTTCTTCCGTTTTTCTGAGCTTGGTTCATTGACTGTAAAATGGCAATACGAAGATCTACTTCACAGGACTATTAATGCAATCAAATTCAATAATGTATTGGAAATGCTTCATCACAAACTTCATAGAGTGGAATCAAAACTCATTCCTCTTGTTACCCGAAGTCCTGAGTATCCACCCATGGAGACTGTTGATTTTGACAGCAGCCTGAACGTGAGAAACTCCCAAACATTCTAAGGAAACCTATCCTAATAACTCCATATAAAATAAGAATAAAGAGAAATGAGATATAACCAGAGCTAAATGACTCCTTCTGTGTACTCCATAACCCATCTAAGGATCTGCAACCTCTACCTCAACTAATCTAGGCATTTAAACTACTTGAAAAATTACCAATACCTTAAAATGTACAAAGCACTGCCTTAATGAACAAAAGAAGTTAGACCTGGTGCTGGCGACTATTATGTGGATTATTCAATTTTTATTTTCCTCTGCTCACATGTCTATGCTGCTGGATAAAGAAGTGAAGAAAACACGGACTTAAAAGGAACAGAAGATAAAGCAACAGTTAAAGGAACCATGAGAGATGATAAATGGAGCAGGGGATTTGTCAGAGAGTACTTAGCAAGCCGCAGTATGAAAAGGTTTTGAGAAAAAGTCAGCGATGCAGGCATAAACAGCCAAGTAAGCATCGCGTCACAGCACCAACTCCTAGGGAGTCGGGTAAAAGATGAGAAAGGATGAGAGGGTTGGGAACAGGAGCCAGAGAATCTGGAATAATTAGCGTGCTGTCTACGTGGGGAGGAAAAATAATGATTTCAGAGCAGAGGTTAAACACTTCACTGGAAAATAAGCTGTAAAAGATCAAAGAGAAGTTAGAGCAGAAAGGGTGGGATGGGAAATTCATAACAAGGCGGAATTGGGACTCCAGACAAGAAAGAAACCAAATACAGAAGACACCATTGAAGATAACATCCAAAGAGTGTGTAGACTAATTCCTGGATGATCACAACTCATTTTTTAGTGTCTTTTCAACCAGGAATTCTGCTCTCAAGATTAATAATGACTCTTTAGGTTGAGAAGTGATGACCCAGCAGCTCTTTATTCATCAAAAAAAAAAAAAAAAAAAAGGAAAGGAAGGGAGAGAAAAATGAGATATAAGGGAGGCAATAAATCGTACCTAGATGAAAGCAGTAAAAATGGAAAACCCGAAAGTTTAATCCAGTCATGATTATTATTCAAAATTGAATGAGTAAATGATGTTGCCTATAAGAGACATAACTCAAGAGATGGAGGCTTAAAAAAGAATTAAAATGTGCCAATATCTATACAACCTCAAACTCAGTATCAGTATACCCTAGATAGAGACTCTATTTACTGCTTTCAAGTACTCCCCACATGAAGCAGTATGCTTCCAGGAAAAAATAAATAAATTTGAATCCAAAAGTTTCTAAGTTCAAATTTAGCTTGGCCACATCACATCATCAACAGACTTAGAAAAGTAACTTTGCCGGCCTGAGACTCATTTTCTTCAACAAGACAAAATCAACCTGGGCAGAGTCCCACCTCCCAAGCTTGTTATAATGCAATGAGATCTTGTTTTTAAAAGTGCCTAGAAATGTAGCAGGGGTTCAATTAAAAGTGTTCATTCCTTAGACTTCTAAGGCTTGGCCCAAGGCATTGTACATAATCAAAATGAGTTAACTGACTTTTAAACAACACTGAGAACATCACCAAACCTTTTATTGTCCAGTGAATGATGTCTTACAAAGTAGATCCCAGGGTGGCTGAGCACAAAGTCCACCCAACCTGCCCTTGCTGACAACTGGCATGGCCGAAGCTCCCCTTCTGAAACTGCTGTAGGAGCTTGGGGCATAGATCTTTGATTATCCACAAAAGAGAAAATACCATTCTTCTGAGGGAGGATATACTTCTGGAAAAAGTAGGCACCATTTGGATCCAAGTGTAGCAATAAGATCTAGCTGAAGTGTGCCCACAAAGCAGCGAGACTGATTGTCTCCTGTGACTCATAATCTAGTTCAGAAGACATTTTTTTAAAGTTCTTGATCCTAGCAAGATAAAAACACCAGTACATGAAGATAACAATATAAGGACATTTATTGCACCACTGAACGTAGAGACAAAATAATTGCATGTATATTGCTAAACAAAAGCATTCAACACACTTCTTAAGACATGATAAGGCAGACTTTATTTGGGAGCTTTGCAACAGGTATAGGAACCCTGGCAATGAGAATATGCAGTAGGGGGACAGTGTGGGTTGGTGGGGAGACAGGCTCAATTCTGAATATAGCATGGGCAGTGACAATTTATAGCTAAGGAGTAGGGAGATGAGGAAGGTCAGTGGATGAAAAATTGCTAAGAGGTGACATCAGGGAGAATGGGAACGCCAACATAAGAGGATTCTTACAGACAACAGGCCAGACATCAGAGGTCATGTCAAGCATGGGAGAGGATAAGGAACTGCATCAGATAAGGAGGGTGATCAGATAGTGAGGGTGGGTGGTTCTTACTAACCTGATTTAGCAGCGTTCTTTGTTAAAACTGGATTGTATAAGGAAATGCACAAACGGGACTAGGAAAAGATTCAGGAGCCTGGCTAAAGTTTGGTCAAGCAAAGAATCTTTGACACCATCAATAGGAGAATAACCGAAAAATTCATGCTATAAACTTACTATTAAAGATTATGTAGCTATCTAAAAGAATGAGTTAGAAAGTCTTTCCCAAAGTGTGTTCCTGGAACAACAGAGTCAACATTGCCTGGAAATGTGTTAGAAATGTGATATTGACAAAAATTATTGGGCTCCACCCCCGATATACTGAATCAGAAACTTGGGAGATGAGATCCAACAATCCTTATTTTATCAGGTCCTCCAGGTGACTCTGATGCATGCTAAAGTTAAGAACCACTGAGTTAGAAGGACATCCTCCATTTATCTGGACTGGGAATGTACAAGATATTTTAAGTAAGAAAAGCAAGTTGCAAACCTATAAGGAAGACTTACAGTTGAATTAAATTGTGTTTATGTGTGTTGTGTAGAATACAAGATGTGTTAAGGTATTTGTAAGATTCAAAAAATGAATACAACTAATGACAGCTGGGGTGAGGGTAGATGGAGAAGGGGTGATAGGGAGGGAAAGAAGAAGAGGGAGAAAGAGAGAAATATGCCTTGCATATAGTACATAAGAGGATACGTTTACAAACCGCTTCTCCAGCTTTTACTTAAAGCCAATGTCACATTCTTTTCGAATATCTTACTTTTCTTCGAGTGTTACATTTCTTTTTCTTCAGGACACTTTGTGTTAAGGTCTAAAAAGCACTGGAGTATGTACATAAGAAATGAACAAGATATAGGCATACTTAATATGTGCTATAATTCTCCAAAGACCATGCAAATGTCTGCTAGCTAAATGACTGTCACTCAAGATTAAGGACAACATATGTCAGTTTCTACATTTCCAAGCAAAGGAAAGCTATTGATGGAGAGCAGCTTTCCATGAGGACCTGTGCACAAAGGCATTTTTTTCTTCTACAAACAAAATGTAAAGAAGTAAACTATCCTCCTTAATGGGGTCATATCTTACGTATGCATAGAACCCTAACCAGTTTAAGTCTCAGGAGCGTGGATAACATATTTTCAGAGCCCTGACATTTTCTTAAATATCTGAGAAGTCAGGGGATTTCCTGAATAAACTCTGGGTACAGGAAATAATTTTGAGTCTCTGCCCCCCACAGGTTTATCCAGTCTCCCAGGAAATTGAACACACTGGGAATGCTCCAAGTCTCTGCCAGCCCAGCAATCTCTCACACACTGGCCCACCTACACTTACGCCAAGTCTACAAAGACTTGAGTACCTTTCAGGGGAATTGAGTGGCTTTTATGGGAATCAAAACAATGTGGCCGAGGGATGTCGGCCCATCATCCCCAAGACAGATTCTGATGGTAAGGAAGGAGATGACTGTCAGAAGTACCCACTAGCAGGAGGAAAAGGAAGCAAAATCGAGTGGATGTCTGTGTGGGGTGTCCTGGGACAGGCTGGCATGTTCCAGGTTGGGAACTGGAGCACTGATCAAGGCAATGAGGAGAGGCTGCCACTTTCAACAAACTCCCTTAACTCTTCATCTTTTGACAAGGCATTTTTTTTTTCCTGGTTCCTGCCGGGGTCCATGTTCTCTATGTGATCCCCTTAAGATAAGCAGGATAAGAAAACTACCCGTTTCTTGCTGAATTCAAAAATGTACATGGTACCTTCATTATTTCAGATATGAATATCTTACGCATATCTTTTAACTTCAATGTCAAGGTGAACTGTGATTCTTCTGGTCTTCTAGGTACTCTCATCAGTTCCCTAGCAGGTCAACTGACATAGTGGTTTTTAGCCCGGAGGCACCTTAAAAGCACCAAGGGAGCTTTTCTAATGCCAATGCCAAACTCCTCCTAAACCAATTAAATTCATGGATCATTGAGTAGGAATACCTTCTAAGAAAAGTGTCTTTAGGTGATTTCATCATTGTGTAAACATGACAGTGTGTACTTACACAAACCTAGATGATGTAACCTACTAGGATTATCCAGGCTAGACGGGATAACCTATTGCTCCTAGGTTATAAACTTGTACAGTATGTTACTATATTTAATACTGTAAGCAAATGTAGCACAATGGTGAGTATTTGTGTATCTAAGCATATCTAAACATAAAAAAGTTACCATTAAAAATATGATATAAAATATTTTTAAATGGTACATCTGCATAGGGCAGCTTCATTAAAATTTTATGAGCCCACAATTGTATACACCTATTCTTGACTGAACTGTCCTTACGCAGCTCTTGACTATGTATCAAAGTTGTTGGGAGGTAAAAGAGAGGGGACTGCTCATTGATAATTTTTTAAGTCTCTATAAAACTTTACAATATAAACCCAGGATAGACAACCACTAAATTAGCTGTTATCTAAGCTGGTAGAGGGAAGATTAGAGCTTTTGGTGAGCAGTTGAACAAGCTGAACTTCAAGGTCCTTTTCAAACAGGGGGAGGGTCAGTGATTTTCAGAAAGCAGTCCGCTAAAGAAATGATTTTTCACAAATAAGAGTGGAAGGAATTTTGCATGGTTAAAGACAAAGGTGTTTGCAAAATGAACTGGAAAATTGAACTTGCTATCTAGGCAATTCGAACCAGCCAAACACAAATATAAATATCGCATTTTGTAGTATGTCAATAATCTAGATATTTTAGGGAATCTTAATTTGTTATTTTTAACATAAATTTATTTACTGGTCAGGGATCCAGAAAATTAATCGTATTATTTGATACACAGAAGCATGGTCTATTTCTTCTTTCAATAACTGAATAAATTAGGTTTTAGTAGTCCACATCTGATTAATAGACACTAGGTCATATTAACTACAAAATATATCACTATATGAATAATTGAAACACCCGTGTTTTTCATATAGTCCCTCAGTTCTACCAGAGGTAACTTATCAACTGGCCTGAATAGAATTACTCTAAACATTTCTAAGAAAAAAATTGAAGGCTTATTTATTTCTTAAAAGACTTAGAATGAAGTTAGACAAAATGTACAACTTATTTCTGTAGCTGCTGTTAGTTAAGTCTCTTGGCACTTACACAAGGATTGAAAGATACATATTCCTTCTCGCCCTCCTCATCTGCAGCCTGATTTCAACTCTAGAAGGAAGTAGCAAGGGTGAAGGAAGGCACTAGAGGATAGTCTCTTCGATGAACTAAAATTTCACGGAAGTCACTTTTCACATGTTCAAAAGTGGATCATATCTTTAGATCTTCTCAGCAGGAGACAAGGGAGTTGGAAGGGTGTCTGACTTTTAAACAAGAGAAACAAAACAAAATCCTGGAGAGCTGAAAAGCTGGGGGAGATAAGGAGGAGGAGCGTTAAAATCCCTGAAAGAATAAAATAGAGCATCAGTATCTGAAGGTTCATTCTCAAGAGGAAAGAGAATAAAGAGAAATGTGAATCCATATATCAATCCAGTGTTTATTCTAAAACTACTATATGCTGAGTCTTAGAAGAGATACAAAGATGAGTTTGGAAGCAATTCTAGGAGCAAACACAATGGATCTTACAAAGCCTAGTAAGGAGTTTGTGTATTTTTGCATCAGTAATACTAATATGAATAAATACATGTATTATATACTTGTTCCGTGTCAGCATTATACTAAAATAAGGTTTCCATGCACATTTTTCTTTCTTTTTTTATTGATACGTAATAATTGTACATATTTATGAGGCAGAGCATGTTATTTCAATACATATATATAATGTATAGTGATCAAATCAGGGCAATGGACATATCCATCACCTCAAACAGTTATCATTCTTTTGTGTTGAAAACAATTCCAAATGTTTCCTTCAAGCAATTTTGAAATATGCAACAAATTATTGTTAACTGTAGTCACCCCACTGTGCTATTGAACACTAGAACTTATTCCTTTCACCTAACTGTATTTTTGTACCTGCAACCTGCCTCTCTTTATTCTCTGCTTCCTCTAATCTTCCCTGCCTCTGATAAACACCTTCTACTCAACCTCCATGTGCATGGACCCTTTCTAATCTAATTCCCTCAGGTGCCCAATAAGGTATTTATTATGCTTCCCATTTTATAGCTAAGGAAACTAAAACTCAAAGTGTATAAGAACCTGTCTAAGGCCATCTAGCTAAAATTCATTGGCTGGGTTTTCAAATGCGGACCTAACTTGCACAAAGCCTTGAGACCTTAAACACTAAATGCATTTAATTATTTGTAAAACACTGAGAAACCCAAAGACAATTTTATGGTGGCGACGTAATCTTTGAGAAACCACACAAGCTACATTCCTATCGAACGTCACGCAAAGTGGCCTTGCTCCAGGATCTCATTATCCCTCCTGCTCCCTCTATGTCCAACAGCACTCCAGCCCACCCACATGTACTGAGACTACATGAGTTGCAGCATTGCTGGTGATTCCTGGAATGGTAGCAGAGCTGCTGCAGAGCATGCAGAAGCCACAGCAATACAAATCATCCAAAATGCAGGGGATATTAAAGTGCAGGGGATATTAAAGTGGCCACACTGAAGGAAGAGGCTTCCAAAAACACCAGGTAACATTTTATTACACATCAGAGCTTTGCTCTGCAACCCGGGTGCTCTGTGTCTCCACCGGCCCAGGTGCCCAGCTTCTGGCTTAGTGACAGAGACCAGAAACGGAAGGAAATGCATTGAGCGCATCCCACATCTGGCTCTAGGCATTAGGAGCCATCTCTTCAACTCAAAATCCCCACTGACTTGAGTAAAATTGTACTACAAATAAGGAAAGTAACTGCTCACTAATAAGCATTGAACAGTAAAAGGGACATTTTGGTTTTGAGTCATAGTGCCACTAAGTTTAGTTCCAAACTTCTCTTTCTAGCCATGTGACCTTCCTCAGGTGATATAACCACTCTGTATCTCAGGTAATTACAGGCTTGTTTTGAAGATTAAATGCATCAGTGCACTGAGAACAAAATTACACTCATAATATGCATCTAGCCACACCATTTCTCCTCCCCTCATCGGACATTCTGCTGGTAGAGGCTCCCTGCTCAATGGTAAGCACCAGCCTTCTCCTATAATCTCCTTTTAAAACTCAAAGGTCGCATGGACAGCACACATTTGTCACCACCATCTTTGTGTGAATTAATTTATCATATCCTTGTCTTCACTTTAATGAGGAGAGGACTTGTGAGAGTACACTTTTCTCCAGGATGATATGGAAGAGGAGTGAAAAGCCACAAAAGATAAGGTTGTCTGAAGGCATGAAACACACATTTCCACTAACTTGCAACTTCACGGAGACCTAATGCCCTGGAGACCCCGATGTCAGTCTCAAAGTCCACTCCTCTATTCATGCCCACAAAAAAGAAAAAAAAACTTGCTAAATCAGCTGCTGGTTCTCCTCACTTCGGTTCCACAAAGTCCTTCCTTCCCAACCATCCTAATAGAGAGATGACCTTTATACAAGCCCATCCAACCTTGCAATTACTAACTGGGTAACAGTTTCTCTTTATGTCTTTCTTCCTGCCTCTGCCCAGTGGCTCTACTCCAGGCTTATGTGACAAGCCTTCTTTTTTGGCACAGGCCTATTGACTACATCATGGCACTTGTTAAGTTTCATTTACAGGTACAAAAAGACTGCTTCATAAACCCCTGACACCTCATTACCCCAACATAACCATTTTGCCATTTGTTTGCCAGGCCTGCCAGCCAGTAAGCTGAAATGGGGCAATCACTAATCCGGAAGAAAGGGACTTGTCTTTTGGTTCAAGTTCTGCTGTCATGAGGGATGCAGCCTCCGCATGTCATCTCCCTATTCGGAGCCTCTGGCTCCTCAACTGTGAAAAAAAGGGACTGAGCTCTGATCCTCTGATACGATTTCACAGCTTCCTTGTTTTCCGTCTGACCTTTGGCTCTGGGCCTTCCCCGGGCTAACCCATCATCAGAAAGGGAAGCACTGACTGCCCGCCTGCCAATCTGTGCTCAGGGCAGAGAGTCTGCTGGGAGGCTGACAATGATCAAATGCCCAGGGCTGGCCCTGTGCCATATGTCAGCTCAACATGCTGTCTGAGAGGCTGCAGATGGGGACCTGGGAAGACCAAGTGTGCCGCATGCTGCCCGGCAGAACTAATAAGCAGGACCCAGTGCCCAGGGTACTTGCCCTTGGGCAGCCTCACGGAGTTCTGCTCATCCATCTCCTTATCTCCCTGGCAGAACCTAAGAATCCAATCTCCAAGCTGAATAGAGCTTTTTAAAAATCTAACATTTGAACATGTTCAAGGACAGGGGAATCATGAATAGTAGTATTAAATGGCTGATTACCACCAAGCACCAGACACACATTGTCTCTTTGGGATTGGACTAGTTTTCCCTGTTCTACACATGGGGAAAGTCTCGAGTAGTTTGGGACGTAAGTCCCACCGTGACAGTCTGACCCTAGGACACCCCAAGGTGAACTCCACACCGTACTGCAATCCCAGGAGCCAGAGGCTCCGAATAGGGAGATGACATGCGGAGGCTGCATCCCTCATGACAGCAGAACTTGAACCAAAAGACAAGTCCCTTTCTTCCGGATTAGTGATTGCCCCATTTCAGCTTACTGGCTGGCAGGCCTGGCAAACAAATGGCAAAATGGTTATGTTGGGGTAATGAGGTGTCAGGGGTTTATGAAGCAGTCTTTTTGTTCCATAACAGCGTGTTTTTCCTTTAAAGGAAAGCACTTCCTACAATGAGACAAAAATCTATCTTCCTGTAACATTCCTCTCTGCCCCTCCTTTTCTCTTATTCGATCCTCTGCATAGATAAAGACACTCAATCCAATCAATTGTAATATTTTAAGATAAAGAAAAATTACAGCAGATAAGAGTAAACTATGTCACTTTCCCTTTGTTCTCAGGCAGCCTCCCTTGATAATTGGAATGGGGCTCGATATGTTTTTCTCTCTCCCTCTTTGCCCTTTCTTTTTTTCTCTCTCTCTAGCAGCATGTTAATATAAGCGAGAGCTTTGACAATTATGCAGCTAATTTCTAAATGATTGAAATAATTTATTATTATTTCAGTCAAGGAGAGTTCCTACAGCAGCTAGGACAGCTGGTAACGGTACCCATAGAATGGGTATTTATTTGTCACACAAAAAGCTTGACATTCAGTGGAAATTACCATCAAGAAAAACATGGGGGTGGAGAACAGAAACATATCTTTTGATTTACAGTCAGGTCAAAGGACAAAATCATTCTGATTGAAACTACATTATGTTATATGACCCTGTGTGTCCTCACATTCTCCTATACAACTTTGTTTTGTGAGACCTTGTGATCCCCTGCAAACAGAGATGTGTTCTATAGTGTTTCCCATTTAAGCAAGTTGCTAGCTCTATTATGGCTCCTCTTTTCTGTCTTGTTTTTCTGTTTTATTTTGTTTGGTGTTTTTTAACAGCTTCTGTGGAGCTAAACAGAATTATGTGAGCACATCACACACATGGAAAAATCACTAACCATGAAGCTGTTGCTAAACCCAGCAGAGAATATCCATTTTGAATGCACCATATTAGAGTCTATCCACCCACTTGCTTCCATAGTGAAGTTCAGTACCAGTAATACAAACAGATGTGCTGTTCTCAGACTGACACTCTGAACACATTATCTCTCCATTATGTCCTTCCAGGGTTAAAGTGGGCGTGAGTGCTTAGTCAGCCCTGTCCCTACCATTCTTGACCATGCCCAGCCATGGCCAGTAATGACCAGTGCTCAGTAAACTCAACCTTGCACAGATCCTGAGCAAGGCAAAGCTCCATGATGGTGTGGTAGGAGATTCAACCTCACCAACGTTGAAATGGAAATTCACTTGATGCTCCCATGCACGCTCCCTGCCTGGATTTAGCTCCCAAAGTACCCTCAGGAACATTAGGTAGCAGCTCCTTAACAAATCGCCAATAGTTGTGGCCAGTCTGCCTCTTTAGCCTTCAAAGAGGTCCTAGCCTCTCAGGTTCAACCCCAGCTACACCTGGCCTAGAAGCCACCCATCCTTTCGTCCCACTCTTTCACACCATGACTTGGCTGACTAACTCTGATATTTTTGCCTAATTCCATCTGATACCTTTCCAAAAAACTGGATGGGCTTGCTGTATCCCAGGAATAAATTTCCTTGATCTAAAAGATAGATCTTATCATACCCCAAGGATACTAGCTAACCAGCGTTGATTAATTTCAGCATCCCTTCAATGCCAATTTGAATCTTCTCTAGTCAAACTTGATGGTTTGAATATTTGATCCTTTCCCAGATTTTTTTATCTAAGTTGGTTTTCCCCAACCCACCCTGCCAGAAGCCCCCAGTACCACCAGCAACCTTCCTTCTCTCCTGTAAGCTCCATGCATTTGTGAGGATGTCAGTCAGCATCACGGGTTCGCCATATGGCTTAGACTCTGGTCAGTTTGTCTGAGGTGTTAGAACGGTGATGGCTGCCCAGAGGACCTCACCCACTTTGGCAATCAGCCCCGTAAGACCTGAGTGATTTGAGAAACAGATGGAATTTTATGGACCATTGGGTTTAGAACTATTGGGCACACAGCCAACTAGAATACAGCCACGTGTCTGTAAATGCATCAGAAGCACGGATCTTGTCTGTGTTACTCATCCATGTTTATGGCACCTAGCACAATGCCTGTCAAATAGGAGATACAAAGAATATTTGTTGATTGAATAAATGGATGGATGAACTGGGGTCCACAGTATATCACAACAGCTGTAAATAGGCTCTGAAGTTAAGTAAACCTGGCTGTGAATCCTGATTATATGCTAGCTTCATGACCATGTCTGTATAGGTTCAGCAGCCTCATCTGTAAAAAGAAAACAATAGTATTTATAATATCTTATGGTATGGTTGCTAGGTTCTTGGTATAGTGCCAGGCACATTAGTACCAAATATAATTTAAATATTGTTATAATTAGTCATATATTGAATATGCTTTGATATATAACTAGCCTCACGTTCTAGATTTGGGGATTTTTTTTTTCTATGTCCAAATTCTATTTTTTGCCATCCTCTTTATGTTTATCTGAAACCTATTCTAGTATATGCTGATTTAAATATATGTGAAAATCTTTTTCTTTTTTTGATAAAAAATAAATGTTGGACTGAGAAACTGACATCAGCATGAAGGAATATGTAATTCTTGAATTTTGGATTGTAATAACCTCTGAGTTAGGCTATATTTTTCTTAATTCACAAATAAGATTCTAAACATTTTTTTCATCCTCCAAAAATTAAATATTTTATCAAAATCATATTTGAATTCTTGCCTAATCTAGGAGAACAAATCTAAATTAAAGAGTTGACCTATATATTACATATCAAGTCTTGATGCAGTGATTCTCACAACTATCTCTTGACATGAGGCCAGGTCTAGTCCAACAAAAACATGGAAGCATCTGCTATAGGATGTGCACATGAGGCCAGGGGTCAGTGTATTAGTCCGTTCTCACACTACTATAAAGAAGTTCTCAGGATTGGGTAATTTATAAAGAAAATAAGTTGAATTGACTCACAGTTTTGCAGGCTGGGGAGGCCTCAGGAAACTTATAATCACTGCAGAAATTGAAGCAAATATGTCCTTCTTCACACAGTGGCAGGAAAGAGAAGTGCCAAGCAAAGCGGGGAAAGCTCCTTATAAAACCATCAGCTCTTGTGAAAACTCACTCACTATCACGAGAATGGCATGAGGGTAACCACTCTCATGGTTCAATTACCTCCCAGCACGTCCCTTCTATGACACATGAGGATTATGGGGAGACAATTCAAAATGAGATTTGGGGGGGGACACAGCAAAGCCATATCAGTCAGTATCATAAGATATGACTCTTACTCACCTACTCACAGTGGCAGAAAATCACATGGGAGGGGAAAAGGCCTCACAAAGGACAATGCCCCAGATATTTTCAGAGAAAGGTAAGTGGATGTATATATTTCTTCCAAAATGAGGAAGAGGAAAATACTTTTTTTAATATTTTTATTTTTTTATTTTTAACATTGACACCTTAATGGCCAGGAGGCTATTAATGAAGACTTGGGTAAGACAAATAGACAAAAAGACTATAAAATAGAAATAGAAATGTTCCTCTCAAGTTCCATTGCTGAAAATTACCATCCAACCCTGCGATTCTATTGATTTGCCTGCACTATATCAAATTTTAATCACCATAAACCATAAACTTATATAGATCTGCCACCAACAAGTGCTCTTACAAGAAGACTTTGATTACTTTGGACACCTCTGAAAATCTTTTAAGACTGTCTAGCCTGGAAACTGGAAAAACAAGAAAGCATCTACATGTCCATCCTTTGGTTTTGTAAAAAAAGGAGGCACCATATTCTGCTTTTTTAAAGTTAGGAGGGCTTTGAGAAAAGACACTATTGCAAGAAAAAAGATAGGCTTGAAGGGCTAAGGCAAGCAACTCCAGACAGGGGTAATTACTATAAGAATTCCTTGAAAAGAAATGACAAATCCACTTTTGTTCCTCGGGTTAAATTACAACAGGTTAACCTACACTCTCAGCACATCTTCCTCCTTTACAAGGTGTTCTCTGGGCAGGGCAGTGGATCACACCTGTAATCCCAGCACTTTGGGAGGCCAAGGCAGGCAGATCACCAGATCAGGAGATTGAGATTTTCCTGGCTAACACAGTGAAACCCCATCTCTACTAAAAATCCAAAAAATTAGCTGGGCATGGTGGTATGCACCTGTAGTCCCAGCTACTCTGGAGGCTGAAGCAGGAGAATCACTTGAACCAGGAGGCAGAGGTTGCAGTGAGCCAAGATCACACCCCACTGCACTCCAGCCTAGGTGACAGAGCGAGAGACTCTCTCAAAAAAAAAAAAAAAAAAAATAGAAGATGTTCTCTGGACGTTCCCCAAAACACAAAGCCTAACCAGATAAAACCAGCATGTTCTAAACTGGTTGAACAACCATACTAGTTGTTCAAGATGTTAATAAATGTTCCTTTAAAAAGAAAAAAAAAAAAAGCTGATATTATTACAACAAGGAAATTTGCATACTTTGTCTTATATAGGGATTTACAACGCCCATAAGCTTATTATGGACCCAGGGAACTCCTATAATTATGAAACATATTTGTTTAATTTGGCTTAATCCAGAATTTTCCATGCAATATCTATTAACATCTTAAGAACTAGTGTTCTGTAAATCAAGGTTTGTGACATGTTGGGCTAAATACTATTGTTTCTGTGACTGATGTGTTTGTATATTCCTAGCATCATAGATTTACATTGAGATGAGATATGTATAAACAAATGCACACCTTGAAGAATCAATTTATTCTTCAAATTTTCCAGGAAATTTAACCACATGAGAAATTATGTTATTTCTCAGATCATGTCATGAATATGGTCAACTCTCGTTTCTCGTTCTACTGTGTAGAATCAACAGTAAACACTTTAAAAGCATAATTCATCACTTGCAGACCCAGATGAAACTGACACCCTTGTACCTGGCTACACACCAAGCACATAGTGTGAGCTACAGAAAGGTACCTGGCACATGACCCCCAGAACGTAGTGACCCTGGATTTTGTATTTTTAGTTTTGTCACTGATTAGTTCTATGTTAAGTTCCTTAATCTTTCTGAAACTCACTATGCTTATTGATCACTGGATAATTCTAGTCATTCTAATGTATGGAGTTCTAAGAAACTACAAGTTTTGAATTCAAAGGTACTAAGTTAGTTAAAAATCTTAAATGTTCCTGCCTTACAGAACATGTACTCAGAGGCTCTATTTTAAAATGAACCAAAAGAAGGATTCATTAAAAATCATTTTAAGTATAGAAAGTTATTTGAAAACAGAGAAAGAGACAGAAGGAAAGCCAGAGGCAACTCTAACTATATTACAGGTGGTTTCTGGTTTGTTCTTTCTAACTTATCTACATTTTCTAATGTTTTTGCAATGAACAGGTATTACTGTTGTAATAACAAAATAGACCGAGAAGCAGATTTTATTGAGTTTGTTTATTTATCCATTTAACTTTAGAGACTAGGGTCTTGCTCTGTCATCCAGGCTGGAGTGCAGTGGCGTGATGGATCATGGCTCACTGCATGATCTTCAGCTCAACTGATCCTCCTATCACAGCCTCTCAAAGTGCTAGGATTGCAGGTCTAAGCCACTGTACCTGGCCTATTTTTGCTTCTAGGTCTTCTGATACCTTAAGCAGGCTGCTACTGATGGTGAGTAGCTAATCAAATATTCCAGACTACACGTAAAAACCTATACCATCAATGTCGGGATACGTAGGACTATGCTTTAGAAAGCATGACCCCTAGCATCAGCTCTACAGATAGGTAATCAAATATAGCGGAAATTTGAGTGTGAATGCCTTAAGACTTGCCTTTAGAATTAATGGAAGGAACAGATAGAGAAAAAGGAGGGAAGGAAGGAGAGCTGGGGAAATGAAGGCAACACTGCTGCCCTGTTAAGCCACCATTTTACCATTATTGTTTAGGCTCCAGGTTTTCTAAAGACACTGCTCAATATAAAGGCTCATGGAATACATGGTATTTTATCAGCTCCTTGCCTACTAAGATTTTTACAACCCTGTAAAAATCATTCCTAAGATAGTCAAGGTAAAAAAAAATAAAATTAAATGCTAACAAGAAAAGAGACCTGTGCAAACAGCGCAGCTGGTGTTCCAAGCCCTGGCTGTACATTAGTATAACCCGAAGACTTTGAATTAGTGACACCCAGGCCCCACCCCAGACTGAATTAGCAACTCTAGGGGTGGGACGCAGGCTTAGAGTTTTTGAAGTTCCTTAGGTAATGCTAATTTGCAGTCAGGATTCAGAAACACACAGGCTAGGCAAAACAAAGGAATCAAAGCAAATCCTACCGACTTTTCAATTTTGCTGAATGCTCCTCAGAAACAAAAGCAGTTTAATATTTTGAATTATTTGAAGATTTTCAGAATATAGCTAAGTGTGAAATGGAGAACACAGTAAATTTACCCTTATTTCTAAACATCATCCTAAAATGCCAACTTCTCCCTTGCTTACTAAATCCAGACTGCAGAATGAAATGGTTGTCTTTCTTTAGTAAGTGGAGACAATCTGGGGTATGATTAAAGTAAGAACTGATACCAGTTACTTTGTTGTAATTTGACTCCTTCCAGAACTAAGCGCAGCAATAAAGGCTCTGATCTGTTGGGTTTGGTTATCTGAGACGTTACCATAAATATTCGGCAGAACATTCTATTGATATACTGCAATCTGTTTAGTTCTTCTTTCAAAAAGGCAAGGTTGAAAAGTTAGTTTCACCCTGGCCCTCTCCTTGGACGAATGGGTAAGCTTCTGTGTTCTTTCTCAGTCATACCTCATCTTCATCCCTAAATATGCCCTCTACCCTCCCATCTTCCACATTTGGGTTTCTAAGGATGAGAACCCAACCCTAAGGGGAGCTGCTGAGGACCCTTCCTCAGGGACATTTTGCTTCATTCTTCAGCAGAGCTCGGGCAGGGGACGGGGCAGGAGCCAGGATGCAGACGGAGCTCCCGGTGGGCAGAAGTCTGGGAAATGGCACAGAGACTCTGCTCACACTGTGGGAAACCTGTTTTACACAAAGAAAATTCCCACCCGTGCATTTATTTGAAACGCTGGCTACCTTAAGGGATGGTTAAATGCAAGCTATCCCAGCAGGGGATGAGGATGAAGGGAGAGGCCTTACTGGGGAAGAAGAGTGGGATTTCCCAAGTTGGAAGGAAGGAAAGGAGGAATAATTCCATTAGTAGCTTTTCCCCCACTACACTTAATAAACATCCTCCTCTTATGGCAGGAAGTATCAGAGCATCTGTGCATACATGAAATTCTGTAATAACCTATGTGCAATTTTGCATGAATGGAGTGGCTGTTCCCACACAGGCCTAGAGTAAGAGAAATAACAGAACAACTCCATGCTGAAAAGCTTGCTTCTGGTCTTCCATAAGAGGCCAGATCTTTTGGAAAGTTGCCAGCTCTAATTATATACATTGGAACAATAAAAACAAGGGATATTCTTGCTCCTGAGTTTCATGGACCAAATGCATACCCATTACACGTATTACTCAAGAGATGTGCAATGATAAAAGTAATAGATTGACTCTGAAGGATTTTGAAAAAAATATAGCAGAAAAACTACATCAGAGAACCTCTAGTTCTTGCAGCAGAAAATCCGGACTACTAATCATTTCCTTCTAAAATATTCCACTATGACACCAAGCACAGTGATAAGAGCCACCATTTAACTGGAGGAACACTTAAGTTCTATCTATTTTTGGCAACGTCTTTGATTTTGATAGTGAACATATTCACAGTGGTCCTAATTCTCATCAGATTTACGGGAAAAAAAGCTGGAGAGTTTGGAGTGCGTGTTAAGAAAAGTTGGTGAAATCAGAATACATTTGCCTTCTTTTTTTAACAAGCAAAATCCTTGTTTTTCCTCAAAAAACCCTAAGGAGAAAATTATTTTCTGTTCAAAAACTTTTATTTTCACCAAAGAATAGGAATAAAGATGAAATGAAAATGTATACTGACAGGCCTTTAGTGTTCTACAAACTAGATTCTTGCCTTAATAGGAGTGTGTGCTGCTTTAAGAATTTCCAAAAATTAATATCCTCAATTCACAACCCAACTTGTTGAAATATCCTGTAGAAAGGGGTTTTAAGTCTAGGCGACATCCTTTCTGAAGTATCTTCTTCCTCCCTTTTTAAAAAGCCTTACATAATTTTTTTTTTTCAGAACACAATTTGGAAAACTTCCAAGGAAATCAAAGAAAACTAGAAGTGAAAGAGAATGCTTGCTAAGTATCAACTACGAAAACAAGAAATTCATGCCATGTTTTGTAATCACGTCTATATGGGATATTCAGTGGAGAACAGACTTAAAGATTATGTTCTAGAATATAGTCTATCACTGGAATAGATCAATGTAATAAGCCGGTTGAGTGTGTACATAGTACAAGCTATTTTCTTCAAGACAGTGTGTTTCTATGTGTGGTGTCTAAGTTGGTTGCATCACAGTCTTCTGGATAGCTTTACAAAAATGCAGACCTAAACCTCACCTGAGGCGTAATGAATTACAGCCTCTTGGGTGGAAGAAGCTGGGTACATGAATTCTACAAACTTCCCAAGTCACTCACAGGAGCTCTGGAGTCAGAAAAATCCTGTGCAAAGTGCACCAGGCATTCTTAACAAAGTCAAGAATGCCCTTACAAAGCTGCTATGGCAACAGCCCACACTTTTTATTTTTAATTAACCTTTGCCTCTACCCCCAAACATTTATTGAACACATTATGCAGGAACAATTACAGGAGTCTTGCCATGTATCCAATCATACATAATGCCAACTTACGAGGCAGGTACTGACAATATTCCTCATGTTACAGGTAAGGAAGCCCAGACGTAGAAATGCTGAGTGATTCACCCAATGCTACACATCCTGCAAGTGACAAAGGCAGGCTTTGAAACCAGGGCATCTGATCCTGGAGGCTACATGCTTAGCCAGCTCACTTCATAATCCCAAGTAAATAAAAAAATAAAGGATTAAATTCACAATTATTTGTTCCTAAGACCACTGTCTTTCTACTATGCATGCAAGGTCAAGGTTGACACTGACTATAGCAACTGTGTCAGTGTTTCTTAAAGTGGAGGTCCCTGGACTGTGTCAGAATCACCTTAGTTAGGAGATTGTTAAAAATCAAATTTGTTGGTTCTAATGCAGACTACGCCAAGTTTTTAGTAGACAGAAGACTATCTGCATTTTAATATGTTCCCCTTCATGATTCTCATACACAGGAAAGTTTGAGAACCATATCAGGGAAACATAAATCTAAAGCAGCAAGATTAAGCTTGCAAATAAAGAGGTCCAGGCCAGTGGCACATACCTGTAATGCCAGCATTTTGAGAGACCAAGGTGGTGGATCGTTTGAGCTCAAGAGTTTGAGACCAGCCTGGACAACATGGCGAAACCCCATCACTACAAAAAATACAAAAATTAGGCAGGCATGGTGGTACATGCCTACAGTCCCAGCTACTCGGGAGGCTGAGGTGGGAGGATTGCTTGAGCCTGGGAGGTCAAGGCTGCAGTGAGCCATGATTGTGCCACTGCACTCCAGCCTAGATAACAGAACCAACACGCTATCTCAAAAACAAAAAACAAACAAAATAAAAAACCAAAACCGAAACAAAGAGACAAACCTAAAACCTAAACTTACAAACTTGCAGACGATGATGTTTTTGACCTAAATTAGGATTAAGACAAGGTTAAGACAATGGTTCCCAAGTGATCTTCTCAATTGTGAACTTGAGAGAACTTGAGGTGATTTATCCCCAGGGGACATTGGGCAACGTGTGGGCATATTTTTGGTTGTCACGATTGGGTGGATGTTACTGGTGTCTAGTGAGGAGAGGCCAGGGATGCTGCTAAACAGCTTAGTCTGCTTGGGCTGCCACAACAAATGCCATGCTATAGTCTAGGTGGCTTAAACAACAAAACTTTATTTTCTCACAGTTCTAGGGGCTAGAAGTCCAGGGTGCCAGCATGGTTGGGTTCTGGTGAGGGCCCTCTTAATGGTTTCCATGGCCACCTTCTTGCTATGTCCTCACAAGGTAAAGAGAATAAACTCTCTCATGTCTCTTCCTACAAGGGTGCTAATCATATTATAAGGGCCCCACCCTCATGACTTCAGCTAAAACTTTTTATCTCCCAAAGGCTCTATCTCCAAATACTATCATGTTGGGGGCTGAAACTTCAACATATGAATTAGAGGGGAGGGAGACAATTCAGCCCTTATCAACATCCCACAATTCATAGGACAGTCCCCAAGAGAGAGTTATCTGTCCTAAAGTGTCAATAGTGCTGATATTTAGAAACCCTGGATTAAGGTATTAGGAAGGAAAACAGTCCTGTCTCCAACCTTGCCTCAGTAGCAGCCTCCTCTTGGTAGGGACAATTTTCTTCTATTGCCTTCCCTACCTATCATTGCTATCATTGTTCTAATATTTATGCCTAGCAGAAGTATTCTCTCTTCTTTACATATAAACAAATTCTACTGTTTCTTCATGGCCTAATAATTACTTCTCAAAATCTCTTGTGAATGCAGTGCTTCCATCTTTATTGCCTTTGATCTAAAATTCAGTTTTACTAGAAGATTGGATGACTTGGAATCACAAGCTTTAGAGCTGAACTCAGAGCCCATTTGCTCTACCCCAATATTTCCTCACGTGGGAAACTGAGATTCAGACAGGCCATGGGAGAGTAGAAGGTGCACAGGATTTGAACCCAGATCAGAGTTTGAACCAAGCTTTGTCTCTTACCAATTAGCAGACCTTACAAAACTATTTTCACCTATTCATGTCTCCCTCACCCAGTTCACAAGGCATTAGTGAGGATGTATAAAAACACATGTGTGATGTGCCCCATTTGGTCTGTAGGGCACAGGAAATACACAACACAAGTTTGGTCTCTCTTCTGTCCCACAGATTTTCGAAGACTTGTCTGAAATACTAAATGAATGATATCTCATACTTAATGTGGTGTAAATAAAATACTAACAGAGTATTAACTTGAAGCTCTTGACAAGCCTTTGAGTTGGGCACTATTATTAACTTCTTTTTGACAGATGAGAAAAATTGTTAAGAGGTATAGGATTCTCTCAAGGTTTCACTGCTAGTTAATGACAGTGCCTTATTTTATAGCTCTGAAAGCCCAAATTCCAGGGCATTCTCTCTTAACCACACACTATACTACTCAACTGACTGTGACAAGACCACAGATCTCCTGATTCCAGTTAAGTGTTCTTTGTATTAGATCACGGATGTTAGCTCTGTCTCCCCGAAGGAAATGTTAAATGGCAAAAGCAGAGGTCATCTCTTATGCTTATTTCATGCTGAGCTCATAGATGGTGCTCAATAAATATTTGTGATTGACTGATAAGAGAAAAGAAATAAATGGCAGCCTGAAAAAATGGATTTCCTTGCTGTGTCAGTTTGAATTAATCCTATTATGGGTTGAAAATCATACCTTGTTCTCCATTCTAAAGCTGGCCTACATAACTGGGGTGAAGGAGAGTTGTTTTGCTTCCATCATTGTCTTACAATCTTATAAAAGCAAGCGATGTTTCCCTGAGTCAACACTAAAGAATAGCACTTGTGTTCGCCCAGGCCCAAGGCACAATTAAGTGAATTTTGGTTCCACAGGGAGGCTGCCTTTATTCAGTTTGGTTGTTAATGCCTCAGGCCTATGAATTCATCTTTCCACCGATTGCAGATACAAAGGAAGATTTTAAAAAGTGAAGGGAAGAGCACGAGCTTCAAGTCCTTATGGCAGGCCCCTCTCACTGCCAGACTCAGGCGGGTATTTAGGGGATGAACGGGAGAAACAGAAATGAGAATTCGTGACTCCAGTTAGAGCTAAGGTCAGTCTGCTTTCTGCTCTGAGATATCTGGAGACTAATTAATAAGGGAAAAGAAGATGAGGATGATGGCAACAGGGATGGGAGCCTTAGTCTAGGGCTTTTCTAAGGCCAGTCATGCTGGTGTTTTGTCTGGCAGCGTAAGTGGTTTAAATATTTAAACCCATTCAATTATTCTCTTGTCTTCCGGAGGAGGAGAAGGTATTACTATCTCCATTTAACATACAGGAAACAGAAAGGGGCAAAAAAGACAGAGATATGAGATTAATGGCTTGAATTTCTATCACCCAATGGATCATCCTCTTGCTCAAGCCACGGTATTGAAAAGGCATGGTAGCTCCTTGGAAGCAGAAGTGATTCATGTATTAAGGAACAAAAGCAAGATGGAGCCAGGTTCCACTTTGGATGGGGGTCACTGCGTGTGTGTTGAAGAAGCATGAGACGTGAGCACCTGCTAAGTGGCTCATGGAGCATTTAGAGTAATCAGCCTTTAGACTATGATCTTCCATTCCCGGCAGTGAATTATCTATAGGGTCCAGATGCCTGGGCAATACAACTAAGAAGACACTGGTCTATTCCTCCTGCCTTCTGGCCAACCCTGGAGCAGAATACATCAATTAACTGGGAGCTCTGAGAATAGACCCATGAATGCTCACTGACCATATTACCATACTGCTCCAAAAGGGAGGCCTAAAAGGGAGTCACTTAGAAAGACTAAGCTTGAGATATGGGCTAATCAGTGTAGGAGAAGCACAAGGATGGCCAGTGTGAAGACCTGCTGATTTATATGCTTTGCAGAGGAATAAATGAGCAGTTGTTGTCATATGCATGAACCTGTACCAAGAATATACAAACTTCTTGTACGGGCTACCAGTCATCTTAGAGTCAGTCCTCTGCAAGTGCAGGAGAAGGATAATGCTGTCTCCCCGTGGAGGACTGCCTGTAAGACTAGTGTCTCCCTTTTGCCTGGCTTCTGCCTTCTGTCCTAGGCTGGGCATGTCTTGCTCCTCAGTGCTGATCACTGAGTTCCCCACCTCTTGCCTCATCTGAATCAGGCCTTTGAGAACTGCCTGGCCTCTACTATTTTATCTAATCTCTGGACTCAACTTATTTATTGTGTGACTGTTGACAACTCCTTGGTCTCCACATTCTGTCTCCATGTCTTCACGAAACACATTGCTTGCCTAATATATGATATTCGACAGACCTTTCTACCCCCATGAGCTCTTCTCAAAAGCTATAAAACCTAATATCTTGAAGTTACATAACAGAAGTCATGGAGATCAAAAAACAACATGTTGCCTGTGGTATAAGAATTATAATTTTTTAAAGTTTCCTCTGTGATAGATAAGACTGCTTTAATTTTTTTTTTTTGCAACCCAACACGAGCTTCTGAGAAAACTACTTCATTTAAAAGTATATTGAGTATACTGTCAACAAAACTAACAACAAGACTGTCATATGTTGACCTTAAACTTCATCTCTTCAACTTCAAATTGTTGCAGAAGTTGATCCTGCCCTACTCCTTCCTGAAAAATGAAGAACTCCACAAGAGGAATCAGATATCCAGTCAGAACAGCAACAGGACACCTCATCAAATAGCAAACAGCAACTCGTCAATAATTTTTTTTGAAGTCTCGGGCAGACAGAAACTTCAAAATTTTACCCACTGTGTGAATTATTACACAATTTACAAATATCCTGGTTCTTTCTCCTTCCAGCCACCAGGTAGGATTTACTTCCACAAGTACTTGAACATAATCCTGTCCAGGTGAACTGTCTTTCATGCATGGAGTGTTAGGGGAAGCACATGCCATTTTCCAGTGAAAGCTTTAGAAGCTAGTGCATGTCTGACCGCATCATTTGCCTCAACCACAAATACTGGCATACTCTAGATGGTGGCTCTTCATCAGTCATATGGTGAGGACAGTGAAGAGAAACAGGTGTTCCCAAGTAACCCTAGAACTCTCAATGGAAAGTCATGAAGGAAAATTAAATCTATGCTATCTTAAACCAGTAAGGGTTAGGGTTGTTTATCATGAGATTATGCAGCCTATTCTGTCCCACCTACTTGGAATAATTTGAGATCACGGGGTGGAATTTTATGTCACAGGATAAAGAACTCCCCTAAGAGATATGAGATACACTTTCATAGCATTTAGGTCACAAATTCCTCAATGCCTTCTTTTCACTGCTCAACTGAACAACTGATTCCCCCTGTAAAGTTCTATCTTCCTTTCTTTATCCTTTATCAATATTAAGGAGCTGGATCTGCAATGATCTATAACAAATCCTTGACGGAACATTATCAGAGACAAACAGAAGTCTAACTTCATCTCAACGTGTGAGCAGTCCTATGTCCAAACATGCAGATGGCCATCTTAGAAGGAACACTGATTAGCCCATGATAGCCATGAACTCAGCATCGACAGAAACACCATTTACTTCTTTAATTTTAAGACTTTCTTAAAACTGTGGAACTCACTTGTCCTAAAAAAATATTGCAATTTTATGCTCACCACGACTGTAGGTGGACTTCTCCTAATTCGCGTTGTTATTTTTTAGAAGTCCAGGCCAACGTCCATTGCTCTCTCTAATCACTCCATGGTTAAGGTTTCTGTGAAAATACTTGCAAGTCATTTGCGTAATTATGCTATAACCAATGAATAGGTGGCAGAGAGACAGGGAGCAAACTACTAAACACCAAAATCACTTCTTTCCAGACTGCTTAAATGCCGTTTTCTCAATAAAACCTCGTCTGACCACCCTACTTAAAACTGCAACCCCATATCTCAGTCTCTTACTGTTCTACTTTTCCTTTTTCCATAGCACTTGTCATAAGTTATATATTTATTTTGTCTGTTTTTGTCATCTGCCTTCTATAAATAGAATTAATCTCCCCAAGGGTAGAGATCTCTGTTCACTGACACATCTCACATATTCAAAATACTATTGGCACATAGTAGATGCTCAGTTAATTTGGATTCTAGAATCATGTCTGTTACCAGCTGGTAATGTCACATTTCTTAGGAAAGAAATTTGCCTTGGCTTCCTCATTGAGGTGTTCCAAGGACGAAGTATATATTGTTAAAGTGTTTACAAATACTATAAAACCATATAATACAAACATATAAAAATACCATATAAACATTAGATGTTATTGTCAAGTGCAGCTATAACCAATGCTTCATGTATTCATACAATCTGCATATTTTTTGCAAATATCTTAACATTAAAATGCAGCAGGGGGAATGAAAATAAATTGATGATGAATTTTTCCCGACTGTCTTTGTCGACATGGTAAATCGCTATGTATAGTAAGACGCCCTGGCTATAGCTGATGTAGCAGGCAAAAGACCCTAAAGTAGTTAAAAAATTATTTTGACTAGGGAAAGTCTAGCTCATAATTACATGATATATTCAATATCATTATTGTCCTGACTTCCCACTCCTACTCTGTTTACTCATATAATTTTCAGTGAATATTTTATTATCCGAAAGAGAAAGGGATTTAAAAAATACCTATTCTCTCAACAGCAGTGGCAGCAATCTGCATCAGAGAATGGCAGCTGCTCAGGCTAGGAAATCCAATTTCTCAGACAGAGCATAAAAAGGAGTGGTTGTTGTAATACTCATCCTTCATTCCCTATGAGACCTTTTAGCGAACAGGGTCTTCTGTGATTATTCAAATCCTGGAGAAGAAATGTATAGGCTTTATGACTACATTACAGCAGAAGGCAAAAGCTTGCACAACTCTGCATCCAGCACCTAAGAAAATGGATGGAATGAGGAGTGTTATTAGCTGGGTCTCCACTGACTGCAACAGCATGGTCCAGACTCTAGAGTTTGAGGAACCCCTTGATGAAGTCAGGTTTGTCTGTGTAATACACTTGGAAAGTTTGAAGCTATTTTTAAATAAGGTGAAAGAATCTGTATCAGAAAAAAAATAATTAGCGATGACCTAGACCACCATAAAATTCATCTCTGGGGCATGCAGTAATTGGCACAAATAATGAGTTAAAATTAAACGTAAAGCCTTCAAAACATATGAAAGTATTTCTGCCTTTCTTCTCTCATTTGAAAAAAGAAGAAAGAAAAGAAAAGAAAAAAAAGTTGGTATTTTTAGGCAAAATTGCGTTCTCCCAAAATTCATATGTTGAAGCCCTAACTCCACAACTGTATTAGGAGATAGAGTCTTTAAAGAGGTGTTAAGTTCAAAGGAGGTTTGAGGTTGGGCCCTAATCCAATCTGACTTGTGTCCTTATAAGAGAAAACTGGACACAGGATTTTAGGAATGAGTGAGCACAAAGAAAGAACGTGCGAGGGCACAGTGGGGTGGCATCTGCAAGCCAAGAGAGGCTTCAGGAGAAACCAAACTTACTGACACCTTGGTCTTGGACCCCTTGTTTCTAGAGCCATGAGAAAATTAATTTATGTTATTTAAGCCACTCAGTGTATGTTGTTTTTTGTTTGTTTGTGTGACAGAGTTTTGCTCTTGTTGTGCAGTCTGGAGCTCAACAGCGTGATCTTGGCTCACTGCAACCCGTCTCCCAGGTTCAAGTGATTCTCCTGCCTCAGTCTCCCAAGTAGCTGGGATTACAGGCGCCTGCCACCATGCCCAGCTAATTTTGATATTTTTAGTAGCGATGGGGTTTCACTATGTTGGTCAGGCTGGTCTCGAACTCCTGACCTCAGGTGATTCGCCTGTCTTGGCCTCCCAAAGTGGCAGGATTACAGGCACAAGCCAGCACACCTGGCCAGTGTGTGGTACGATTTAATGGCAGCTCTAGCAAATGAATACTGTACCTATACTTTAGAACTGTCCACATTTTACCAAATAGCGTTAGAACTAATGCCAGAAAAAGCAATAATAACTGCCAACAAAAGAAATAATTAGACTCAGTAAATAAGCTTTGACTCAACAGTAATTATGCATTTCTGGATTGTCTTTGACAGAATCACTTGGAAGCTAATGGTATTTAGCAAGCTGACTGCCATGACATTTGAAAATGTATCCATTTTCGACATCAAAAAATAATAAAGTTGATCCAAAGTAATCACTTAGACTTTTATCATATTAAACCCTTGTTTTCTATCACCAAATTTTAATTAGAATTGTACAGAATTCAAGCCTCCACCATCCCTAAGGCCTGACGTTATAATTTGGAATTTCCCAAAGTATGTTTCTCAGTGTCTATGTACATTGTAAATCTCCAAAAATGGCTGTCTTAGTGTGTTCAGGCATCTGAAGCAAAATATTTGAGCCTAGGTAACTTATCAACAACAGAAATTTATGGCTTATAGTTCCAGAGGCTGCAAAGTTCAAGATCAACGGACCAGCAGATTCAGTGCCTGGTGAGTACCTGTTCCTCACAGATGGTGCCTTCTATGTGTCCTCATGTTGGGGAAGAGACAAGGGAGCCTCTTTTATAAGGGCATTAACCCCATTTATGAGGATGCAGTCCTCATTACCCAGTCACCTCCTAAAAGCCCCACCTCTTAATACTGTCACTCTGGGAATTAGGTTTCAACAGAAGAATTTTGAGGGGCGCTATTGTCTGAATGTTTTTCTCTCCAAAATTTGCATATGGAAATCCAATCTTCAATGTGGAGGTATTAAGAGGTGGGGCTTTGAGAGTCAATGAGGTCACGAAGGTAGAGTCCTTGTGAATTGGATTGGTGCCTTATAAAAGAGGCCTCATAGAGCTTGTTTGCCCCTTCCACGATATGAGGAGACAGCAAGAAGCCTCCATCTTTGAAGCAGAGAGCAAACCTTCCCCAGACACTAAATCTGCTGGTGTCTTGATCTTGGACCTCCCAGCTTCTGGAACTGTGAGCAGTAAGTTTCTTATACTTACAAATTACCCAATCTAAAGTATTTTGTTCCAGTACCATGAACAGACAAAGACAGAGGCTCACAAACATTCAGACCATAGCAGCGGCTATAGCATGAGGAGATTCCCACATGTATATTTGAACCTATCCTTCCTCAAACTCCCATTTTTTCCCCCCAGAGCATCTCATGGGAATATATTCTGGAAAATGTTTCTTATGCCAGAGCTTCACAAACTTGAATATTATGGAAATGACCTGGGAATCCTGTTAAAATGCAGACCCAAGGGTCTACATTTCCAACAAGCTCCCAGGTAAGGCCAATGCTGCCAGGGGGCACATTTAGAACAATGAAGCCATGTGCTTTCTGTAACCAGTATGCAAATGCCTTGGGTAGCAGTGTCTGTCCCTTGGGTATACTTGAACACACGCATCTGCAAACACTGGCCTGTTTTCAGAGGTTGGGAGCGCTAATGTCAATGACCATGACTCTAGGGATAAACATGATCTTCCTGCCTCTGTGTACTGTCCTCACTCTGGATGTGGCTTATTTACTATAGCACATAGTTTCCCGTAATTGCTTAGAAATATCCTGCATTCTTGCTGTCTTTTCATTTAAAAAATAAAGCAGGAGATCGCCAGGCAAAGAACTGGGCAAGAAATTCCTGGCTCAATGGGTTGCAGGAGTTAAGGCTCAGAGGTAGCAAGCGTGCAATATGTCAGGGCACTAAGGAAAGACGCTAACTGTATAAAAGATTTATTTTCCTTTTTTCAAAAGAGATTAATAGAAAGTAAAACTAAAGGTATATTGATCATAGGCCTATCCAGAGAATTCCAACCTGAATTTAGCCTTCAACTAATAAGTGCTTATGGAGTATGAGCTGTGTCTGCCCTGTGGTTGTATTTAATAACTGGTCCTGAACTTTATGGGTGATATGAATGGAACGGGCTTTGCCGTCTTCTAGTGTCTTCTTTATACACATCTTCTCCAGCGTATTCTCTACCTACCTGTTCCTGTCCTCTTTCACTGGAGCCTTATTTTAAGCTAGCTGCCTTAGTTAAAAAGAAATCAGTGAGAGAATCCTAATTAGGTATTACTATTTGAATAACAGTAAAATGTCCCGTCTGGAAATAGCTTCAGAATACTAGGGTATTCTGTTAAATAGTGAGATTATAAGCAGAAGTAAGATCACAGAGGAAAATAATTGTGACAAGAGGTTTTCACCAAATTACTATGGGGAGGGAAACTGATGACAATTTTGAATAACAGTAATTTCAGAGATAATTTCAATTAAGAAACAAACCTTCACCTATTTCTTGTGTTCTCTGCTGACTGAATTTACATCAAATAATGTGTGTTGCAAATGAACTTATGTAGGTATGGAGCACTGAGTGTACATAAATTAACTTTTCATATGCATATGTTTTGAAAGATTATACAGAAGCGATTCCCAACAAGGGACAATTTTGTCCCCCAGGAAATCCCTAACAGTATCTGGATCATTTATGGTTATTGCAATTAGAGTGAAGCCACTGCTGGCTTCTAGTAGGTAGAGGCCAGAGATGCTCCTAAACATCCTATAACACACAGGATGACCCCTCACAACAAAGTATTATCCAGACTAAAATGTCAGTAGTGAGGAGGCTGAGAAACCCTGATATACAATAATCTCGTTTTACTCCTTAAGTACTTTGATTTCCATAATCTCTACCCAAGTAAAACTTTTATTCAAAGTAGAGGAAATGAGGCCAGCTTTGGTGGCTCATGCCTGTAACCCCAGCACTTTGGGAGGCTGAGGTGGGCAGAACACTTGAGCCCAGGAGTTCCAGGTAAGCCTCGGCAACATGGCAAAACCCTGTCTCCACAAAAACACAAAAAATTCGTCATGCAGTCCCAGTTACCCTGGAAGGATCACCTGAGTCCAGATGGTCAAGGCTGCAGTGAGCTATGATCATGCCACACCACTGCACTATCGCCTGAGTGACAGAGTGAAACCCTGGCTCAAAACAAGAGATCATCAGCTCCTTCAAAGTCATGATCATCAACCATGGTTTTCCAGAATGAAAAGCAATTTCCAGTGCAACTAAAAGTACACCACCAGCACAGCTACAGGTACATTAAGCTTCTGCAAAATTATAAATGTTTTTGAACAAAACAGAACATTCACTGCTTTGAAAGTTATTGTAGAAGAGATAAGTAGGAAATTATGAGCAACTATGTGGAAGTGAAAACCTCTCTTCACTTCTAAGGAAACTTGTCATGGAAATTGACATTTCACACTAAAGTTCTCCAAGATAGGTTAAAGAAACATTAGCTTTGATGCTTTTTGTTGTAGATGTACACATGGACTCTATAAGGCAAGAAAATCACTTGTACACATGTCATTAGTATTTTCTGACCGTGAGAAACTCTTCAGAATTCTGAGGCAGCCATTTATTAACAGTATTTGAGCAAAAGCCTTTCTTCCACAATTCTAGTTAAGCAATCGGGACAAAGGTTGAATTGTTTTCATCTTGAGAAAAGTAATTGTTACTCTGAAATTTCCAGGCAAAAAATCAAACCAAGAGAATTCATTGGATGTTAGATGTTTTTCCCCCTGAAAACAATCAGGAGAAATAATGGGCAATAATATAACCCATATTTGTAGCAAGGCACTAGAATCTACAAGCATATAGAATAACCATTTGAAAGGTTTCTGGTGACAGGAGGACCATGGGGAGAAATAAGAAAGGTCAGACAGAGTCTGTGAAGTCAGTGAGAGAGGAAAATGGTCCTCAAGGCAAAATTCAAGGGCAGAAAAACAGCAAGCATTTAACTTATGAATTAGAGCTGCATCAGAAAGAGCCGTGAGCAGAGGCAACCAGATTCCCTGCTTTCCCTTTCTTTTTCCACGTTCCTCCAATACATGAACTCTCCAGTCTTCCTTGTTCTGCTTGTCTGAGCTTCTGACCCTGCTGCAACAGCCTGAATCCTCTTGAACTGTTTCTTGCTGTATTTCCCGTGTCCTCTGCAAGAATGGGGCCTGCCTAAATTCCTCACTGCCCCCCATTATTTGTGTGTTTTGCTTTGGCTTTGTCAGCTGTGGGTACTGAGTACTGGGTACTTTGTCAGCTGTGGGTACTGGCTTTGGCTTTGTCACGATGGGTACTGAGATGGTGGGGTTCCCACCTGAGCCCCTTCCCCAGACAGGTATGAAGCTAAGATGTTGCCCAGCCAGGATGAAGACAAACACCTGGCTGTTATCCTGTTTACAGAATAGGCACAGGAAAAGTAGGCCAATTTGGATGTAAATTGCAAATTAGGGTTTTTTTAAGCTCTATGTAACACAGATACTTGAAGTCGCCTACTTGAAAAGACTTGACTTTTTGAGATACTTGATTGTGGGAATGAAAACAGCCTCTTTAGCTGAGTGTTGTGTTGGGATAGGTCCAATCACAGCCTATTTTTAGTTTGCAAAACTATTGATCCATAAAGTACTCTACTGCCCCACTGCCATTAACATCCTCCAAGTCTCCAGTCTCTGTGCAGAAACTGTCATGACATTTTACAGAAAAGCTCAGCACCTTTCCTCATACAGGCAGCCTGAAATGCATTTTTAAAGATGCATTACAGCTTTACCATCAAAGTACCTTGCATTCCAAAATTAAGTTACAAACCACTCTTTTCAAAAAATTTAAGTAATAAAATAATAAAAAAATGTATATGGGTAAGGGAATGTGAAAGAGCTCATGTGTCTTGGATTCCCTTCATATCAACTGGGTAAGAAAAACATTTGGTTGGGATAATTTACAGATTTGAAGGGCATGTTTCTTCTTTTGATATCCCAAGAAAAGATCTAGAAAAGATAAATCATGATGGTACTATTGTTTTAAGATAAAAGATAACAACCTGTCCATCTAAGTAAGTAACTATATTTCTGTGGCCACTGGTTTTATGTGAAAATATTGACTCAATTCCCAGGCACCTTGAATGTGTGAAATTCACACACTGTGGCAGCTCCAGAATGTCTAAATAGGAGCAGCCAAAGGCAGCAATCTGGTGGGAAGCGGTAGTGGGGAAATTTTCAAAAGGTGCATTTCTATTACAAACAGTATTTACTTAGATTTTACACTAAGGCCAATTAAAACATCATTTTTTTTCCCCAAAAGATGCTGATGTTGTATTTTATATATAGATCAAAAATCTATTTGTTCTTTAGATCAAGGAACGTGTTTTTGTGTCTAACACACATAACCCCAGACTCACACATACTGGAGTGGCTTTGAGGACAGGGAATGTTTCTGGAGACTGGAAAAAGGGTGTGCTGATGAGCAAAATGATGTTATTCAAGGGCCTGCTGTACTGTAAGCAAAAAACATACACTAGAATTTAAAGATTGAGCATGGAAAAAGAAGGTAAAATACCTAGTCATTTTTATATAATTTCGTGTCGAAATAATATTTTGCTTATCCTGTGTTCAATATATTATTAAAAATAAAAAATAAAAAGAATGCAATGACCCCAGCCAACCCTGGGTACTGTGGCCATTCACAATTATTGGCTTTTATCAGCAGGCACTAATGTGCCCCCCAAAAAAGAAAAAACAAAAAGTGGGAGCTTTTTTTATAAACAATGGTTTCAGTCATAACAGAATGTTATTTAGCTAAGGTGAAGATTTTTCTGTGTGGCAGGTACAGACCTGTATTCTCTCTGTCTTCTACTTACATAATAGCCAAGCTGATTAAGAGTTATTCAGATCCGTGTTTCAGACATTGGATCCGTCACCGGCCTAAGTCATAGGAGTACAATAAGGAGTGATGGGTTCCATGTTGCTGGTCAGTTTATGGTTTAGAACAGCTGTACTCCAAGCTTCAGCTCCTTGCTCACCTGAACGTTAGGCCACCTGGGAAACCACTATAATGACATATTCTCCTTGTAATCCCTAAATTCAAGATTCAACCACAAAAGTACCCTCGAACATGTCTTCCCTTTCCCTAGAATCTGAGATTAGGAAAGGTCCTTAGAGCTGTAAAACGTCAAAGATGGACGATACCTAAATAGTGATAGGACAGATGCAAAATCTGAGGGTCAGAGGATTAAAGTGATCTACCCACACACACAGCAGTAGGGGTAAATCATTACACATCAAAGAAGCTCCAGTCATCTGGTCCAAAAGACCCAATGTTGTCTTTTAAGGTAAGGGTTGAAAGTACATACCCACTGAGCCTTGGGCAGGCTAGAGGCCTTTGTGAAGTAGAACTCCACCTCCTTCTGAAACGAATGGAGTCAAAGAAACCTGAAAACTCATTGTTGGTTCTAAAAAGCAGTGTTCCAATACACTTTCCCTCTCCAACTATGGCTTCAGGCCACCTAAAAGGCTTTGTGACATTAAAAATCCCTTAGAACTAGAAAAAATTGAACATATGAGCATCAAAGGGTTTTTTTTTCCTGGGCAATTAAAAAACTACTTACTTTTATACACTGGAGTGTGATTTTTGGATTCTTGCATTGAAGGGGTCTGATCTTAACAATACAAGCTTTTTACTTTCCTGAAGTAGCTGTATAATATATACACACCTTTCAACAGTTGCAGAAAACACAAAATACAAGAGGAAACATATATAAATATGTATATACGTACATGCATAGAATAGACACTCTCTACTTAGGTGACAAAACAGCAAAACTAATTAGTATAAGAAAAAAATATTTTCTGCATGTCTGAAGAAGCAATATGAAACGTAACCTTCAAATGTCTGATGTGTCAGCACTACTATTAAAGTCCAGATGCCAGCTTCCTAGGAAACATCACAACACTCTTCCTCAACTTTAGAGAATAAATTAAAAAATATTACCAGTATGCTGGCTAATAATTTTATTGTGGTGAGGGTAAGCAGGTAAGGAATGTATAAGCTTAATATTTATAAATATAAATCTATACAGATAGAGCAAGTATATGGAATAGCAGAAAGAACATGGACCCCAGGTCATTGGAATGCATTTGGTTCTGTCACTCATCCATCATCTAATGACTTTGGTCAGGCTACTTTCAGTTCCTTGAGCCTCAGGTTTCTCATCTGCAAAAATATGATATTAACTATTAAAGCACTTCCTTAGAGGATTAGAAGAGATAATGTGCGAACATTACTGTAGTATCTAGCACAGGGAACAAGCTAAGTGTTGATTCTCTTTCTCCTCCTTAGGTATGGACCACATAGTTAATGTCCCTCTATTTTCTGGATGTGTCTGTGTAAGGGTACTTAATTCACCTATTGGAATATAATTTGGAGGTTTGCATATGGTGTGGTTAGTTTTTATCTAAATACCAGTGAAAAATTACAGAGGTGAAATTGAGGGTTGGGTATAAAGATTTTGTATTTTATTCAGATATTTGAGTCAATTGGAAGGTTTTCATGGAAACTAATAATTGGTTTCTCTTACATATTAAAACAATTGATTTCATAATCATGGCCATACACTTTATACTTTGACTATGGTGTAATGATTGAAATGTTACCTGGTAATATTTATATTATGTGCATAGTTAATTCAAGCACTGCAATAGACCTTTGACATAAAAGTACTGAATGTCATTTGACTCCAATAATCTGCAGGCAACCTTCAAAGTCTATGGCATTTAGTAATTTGAACAGATGTGAACGATGCAAGCTGTGTATCGTGAAGACTCATGAAGCCCGTGGGTGAGCTTGGTTTACTGCTCAATACCAGTACCTGAAAGCACCTTGCATAATCTATTCCACTAGTATGTAAGAATTATTCTGCAGTAATGTGCATTGCTTTCAGGGTATGTGCAGTAAAATAAAGCTGTTCTCTAAAATGTGATTTCATACATATGAAACTTAGTGCATGTACAATAACATCAACAGCTAACATTTTTAAACAATTACTTTGGGGCCAGAAACTGTACTAAATAATTACATGAAGGACCAGACTTTAGGCTGTCTAGACCCCTTGGATGAGACTGTGAGGGCAGTGTGGCACAGTGGCTAAGAATGTGGTCCTGGAGTCTGGAATGCTTGGGTTCATGCATGAATTCTGTCTCTTTCTAACTATGTGACATTGGGCCAATTATTAAACTTCTTAAAACCTCAGATTTCTCATCTGGAATTTGGAGTCAAAAATAATGCCTTCAGGTTGCCAGAAGCATTAAATAAGCTAATAAAGAGTTAATCTTAAAACCCTAGCCTTATATTTAAATAGTTATTAAGAGTCCAAGGTGGGCCCTTGAACTTTTCTCCAATGCTTTATTGTATATTATAGAAAACCTTACAAACTATGGTAGGGTTTAAGAAATCAGGAATTTATGGGGGAGATTAGTACTGGAATATATACTTCTTAAATGAAAAAATAAAATATACTGTAAGTTTAACATACACGAGCTGAACAAAATAGCTCTTCACAGAGTATTATTATTTATAGACTTGCTATGGCTCAATTATTAGAGAAGCTTCAGTAACTTAGTTCTAGTTCAAATAGTATTAGCTGGATTGGGGAAGGCAGCAAGGAGAAAAAGGGGTATGAGGACATTGAGTTTGTCTTTAGCAAATGCATGGAGATCCAATTCTATCAATGTAGTTTGTTGTTGTTGTTTTGAAGACAGAGTCTCACTCTGTCACCCAGGCTGAAGTGCAGTGGCGTGATCATCATCAATGTAGTTTATAATGGAGCTTTTCTTGATTTTCTTTTTTAATTGATGGTGTGAAACAAGGCCCTGGAATATACAAAACTCTTACATTTATTTAAACTCAGGACATTTGTGTAGGGGTTTTAGGACCACACCTATCAGACAGCTGAAGCCAGAACCAACTGAGAAACAGTCTGAGGCTGTAGGCTATGTTTTATTAAAGTTTTATTAAAGTTTCAGCTGATTATGACACTGCAACTTGTCAAAACATGCATTCTTCCCAGACTCTTCTCTGTCTCACACATTCCAACATCCAATATCTCAGCTCAACCTTGGAAATATAGGAAAATCGAATCACGTCTTCCCACTGACCTCACCTCTATTCTAGTCATGATACTAATCTGGACTATGGCAGTATTATCTTACATATTCTTCTTTCTTTGCTTTTTATCACTCTTACATTTTCCATCAAGCAGCACTATGAACTTTTAAAAATGGAAGTCAGGTGATGTCATGCCTTTGTTCAAAACCTTCCAATGGACTCAAATATCTGAGTAAACTATAAAATCTTTATACCCAGCTCTCAATTTCATCTCTGTAATTTTCCTCTCAGTCTCAGCTCCGGTCACACTGGTCTCTTTGTTCTCTACCAAACATGCAAAGCACACTGCTGCCCTGGGGTCTTTGGACTTGTTTTTTTCACAGTCTGGAATGTTCTTCCACTCCCTTTACATCTTTATTAAACAGTCATCTTAGAAGGGAAGTCTTTTCTGACCTCATATGCCCTCCTCCTTCATTCTGTAGCATCCTACTCTGTTTAATTTTGTGCTACAGCACAGAGTTCTGCCTTACAAAGTATACACGTACCTCTCCTTTTCTCATCTTTCCCAAGAGAACGCATGTGGCATGAGAGCAGGAACTTTCTCTGATTTGTTCATGGTTATATTGCCAGCAACTGGAACAGCATCAGCACATGGTCCTCTCAGGCAACCTTGCTGAATGCAGCATTGTGCAAGGGGAGGGATTAACTGAGAAGAGCAATTTACTCAAGGCTGAAAGGAAGGCACTCTGGTGCCGGACTAATGGATGATCACATTAGTGATTCTGAATATCAGGGTTTGACTCTGACTTCCAAACCATGCATTTCCAGTAGATATAACTTCTCACCCTTCATGGGGCACTGCTGTCAGCAGTAACTAAGTCAAGAGGATGAAGCAGAGAATTGAGATTCACTTGTCCAACTCATTGCTATGCCTTCAGTGTTGTACTTTACTTCGTCAGATAGAACTGGCTCCCTCTCTCACATCCACTAACTGAGGACGAGACCAGAAGCACGCTTGTCAGGCAGAGGACAGGAAAGGAATGATAATGGAGTTACAGACACAACCTCAAGAGCATCTTGAGAGAGTTAATTCAACTCCTTAGGGATCCTAGTAGCAAGAGCAGGTCTTTTCTACCTTGGTGTAAACAGTATTTCTTCACATTAGTTCTTCACAGATTTGAAATTCCTTCTTGATAGCAAATTAGACAATTAAAAAAGTACAATGCCTCTTTACTGCTAATCTCCAATGTGCCCCTTCAGATCCTACAGCTGTGATACTGAAATATGTTACCTCAGGGGCCCAGAAGGTAGCAACATCAATGGCTACGTTGATTATTTTATTCCTTTTTTAAGCACCGTCTCCTGCTTGAATCCCTGCTAGATGCTAGGCACTTGGCTAGGAGCTGGGTTGTAGTTAGGATTCAATTAGACATGGTGGCTTTCCTGAAGGAATTGGTAAACTAGCAGGAGAACTGGCAGATAGTTGTAGAGCCAAATGGGTACAATCTTAAAATAAATGGGATGTCATGAAAGTGAAAGACACAGGGAACTGATCCAACCTGGGGCCATGGTGTTCAGGCTGAAAGCTGAACAATGCCTAGAAACTAGAGGAAAGGATACAGTGGGGAATTCATCAGGAAACAGACAATACAAGGCCTAGGTCTAGGGTGGGAGGGAGCACGGCACATTTAACAGGCAAAAGATGGCAGGTGTGGCAGATTCCTTGGGAAAAAAAAAAAGCGGGGGGGGGCAGGAAGGTGAGCCTGAAGACTGAAGAGAAGGTCAAATCCTGAAAGCCATGTAAGCTTCTTTACAATGTTGGTCTTTAACCTGATAGAAAGAGGAAGTCTCTGAATGGCCTCAGGCAGGGAAATTATATGATTTGATTTGCATTTTTAGAAGTTCACTCTGACCGCTCTGTGCGGAAGGGACTGCAGAGGGCCAGGCAGATGAAAGAGGCCTGTGGGGAGGCCACTGCAGTTCCCTGCACAACAGTGTGTGGCTTGCACTCAGGTGCGTGGTAGAGATGGGGGGAAAAGGGAAAGCAGGCAGGTTGACTGAGCAGGCAAGCAATGGAAGGAATAAAACAAGTTTGGAGACCCAAAAGAGCTATACTGATCTTGCATCTCATTTTGAAGATTAGCTTTCATTTTCAGTGTGGCAATGCATATTCTGTACCCAATTTACATCCACTCCACCCCAACCTTGACCAAAATGCTTTGCTGCTGAGCTGCCGGAATTTGCACTCCATTTCTCCATTAGACATGAGGTACCATAGGTCTTTCTGGATCAGCTCAGGATACACGCAGGTTCGGCCCCACCCCGAAGCCCTTAGCTAACCTCGAGAAGGGCATGATCCTGAAGATGAGAGAAAATTACTAATAATCATTTTATCTAGTTCCACAGATGATACTTCCTATAGTGACTTTACATCATAGTTCGCCTGTTAAATTCTAATCAACACATCCTAGTGGAAGTTTTCCTAAATTTTATTAAATGTTATAAATATTGTGGAGAAAAAATATCTCAAAAGTTCACTTGTTAAAGCAATCATGAAAACCCATATTATTTTTTCCTTTGAACATTGTACCAATATTTTATGTACATTAAAACTGTCCTTGTTGAGGATTTTCTAAGGTCCACAACTTGTGTAGTTGGGACAGGGCTCAATCACTTCGTAGGTTCCATTTTTATGAACAGCAAACTGGGAAAAAATGGCACACAAATATAAGAAAAAAACATAAAAATAGACAGCAAACTGAATATACTATCATTAAACTCAAGAAAAATGTTGAAGAACTAAAACCATCACCACTGATTCACAGATTGATTATTTCATGTATTTATGAATGATTCTTATGTGATTTACATTAAAGGAAATTTAGAGATTCATCAGAGGCTTTCAAACAGAGATCAAAGGTGCCCTGGGAAGGATTGGACGGTTGTGCTTAATGGAGAGAAGAGGCACTAAAGTGAGGGAATTGCAGGAAACAGACCTCCAAGCTTGTTATTTCAGTTCAGTTAGAACTGTTTTTATTGATTTATCCATTTATTTGAAGTATGAAAGTCCCAATATCTGACTAAAAATACTAAGGACAACAACAAGAAAACCCCATAAACTTATCTAAAGGAGCCCTCTCAGGAATTTGTACTTCTCAACATGATGGAGTAGCCTACAAGAGACCCACTCGCCCGCTGAGAACCACTAGAAATACACAATGAAGCAATTTGCTGAAAGCAGAGAAGAGCTGCCAAAGATGTCAAAACTTAAACTAGATCAAATAGAGAGGCTCATTGAGGGGAGCCTAACCTTGGGCCTGTCACTCCAGCCACTCTCGCCAGGATTTGCTAATTCTTAGTGTTGAAAGAGAAACTGAGAAGTCAGAAAGAAGGTCGTTGCTGAAAGGAAGAGAATTCCTTGGAATTTTCAGCGATCTCATAAGGCTGAGGAGGGAAAAAATGGAGTTGGACACAGCCCCACTGCGGCAGCAAACTTGGACTTAAGACCCCATAGAGAAGAGAGGTTCAAAGGTGCAAACTTAGTGCTTCATCCCCAGTTTTTCCCCAAGGTGTCTGACAGTCAATTAAGTCACAAATAGCACCAGGCAAGAAGCAAATTGAGACCATTCAAAAAGCAAGGCAGAGCAAACTCAGTCTCCTGATGTTAAAAAAAAAAAAAAAACAAACACACACACACACACAAAAATTGGGGTTTGTGATTCACAAATGAGGTGACACATCTGATCCTCAGCTGGCCACCCTGGAAGATTATTATTCAGGACTGTGGTGAAAGAAAGGTAAGCTGAACTTTAGAAATGCTACAAACTGGTTCAAGTCACTTTAATCTTTGATTGCAATGGATGGTCTGCCTCTCTGCTGCCCAATAGAAAACAGGGTGAATTCTCTCTGGGAGGAGAACACATTATCCAGACCCTCTATATTTGTCCACATAAATATTTGCCATTCAGTCCAGTATCACCCAGCATATCAAATAACACAATCACAAGAAAAATTAAATAATATAAACAGACAGGCAATAAAGTCTGTCTCCATTTTCAAAGCCTCATAGAGTCCCGTCATTTATAGTTTACTTAAACAAGTCTAAAATCGATAAAACAAAACATGGCACATTCCAGTCATCAAACACTAAAGGGTGAACTGTAATGAGCAGTCCAAGTCTATTTGAATGTTTGCTGACAGTTTTTCAGTCAGTGTTACCCTTTCCCCATTTCCCTTTTGTTCCCCAGATGGGAAGACTGATAAGAGGGGCCACCTTTTTATTGCTGTTAGGAAATTCAAACCACTCAAATCTTGGCTGCCACATAGAAATACTGACCCCAGCCACATGCCCCAACATGAAAAAACTAAAGCCACTTATTCTTCTCTTTGTTTGAACCAGTATGAACCACCGTGGGTGCCTGCTCTGCTGTCCCGGAAGTCCCATTACATGAGCAATAAACCTGTCTGGGCTCTTTTGGTGGGTGTGTTTCATCATCAGTATTAACATCCCAGTAGACTTTGGATGTGTTGGGGGTAGCCATCTGTGGAACCACCCCAAAACAAAACAAAATTGACCCAAACATTGGAGTTCTTTGACTTAGGCTTTTGAAATAACTGTGATTAATATCTTTTTAAAGGAGATAACCTGATAATAAATTTTACTAGAGAATTGGCATCCCTTTAAAAAAGAAGAATCAACTAGAAATTTAAAAAAAAAAAAATTGAACTCAATGTATAAGTTTTAAGTATATTGGACACACATGGATAAGTGAATTTAAAATTAGGTCAGTAGAAAATAACCAGACTTAAGCATAGATTAGAGGAAAATTTATATCCTTAAATGCATACAGCACTAAAATAAGAAAGGCAAGAAATTAATGACGTGATTATCCATTCCAATAAGTTAGAAAAGAAGAAGTAAGCTTTACTGGAAGAAAGCAGCAAAGAAAGAACTATATATAAGGAAGAGAGCAGAAATAAATAAATTAGAATACAAACAAACCTATAAAGCTGAAAGCTTATTTTTAAAATTGATAAACCACTTGCAAAACTAATCAAGAAGAAAAGAGAAAACACTAATCAGTTAAATGAGGAGTGGGGAAAAAACAGTAATGCAGATCCTTATATGTCTATCAAAAAATTCAAGTGTATTATGGGCAATTTTAAGCCAATTAATTAGAAGAATAAGTGAAATGACAAATTCTTAAAAGGCAAATTAACAAAACTGACCTTAAAAGAAATAAAACAATGTAAATAGTGTTATAATTTTAAACCTTTCCTCAAATAAATACCCACACTCACATTGTTTTATCATTAAACTCCACCAAACATTTAAAAAATAAACGAGGCTGATCTTACATATTCACTTCCCAAAAAATAGAAGGAAAAAATTTTCAACTCATTTTTTAAGGAAAAGCATAACTTTGATACCAATACCTCTGAAAATCATCTCAACATCTGCAGAAAAAGCATTTGAAACAATTCTATACTTACTCATAATTTTTTATAGTCTTAGCAAATGGGTAATAGAGCTAACTGTATATAATTAAAATATCTGTAAGAAACCTAGAGCAAACAATGTAATTAATTTCAGGTACAGGACTGAAATTTCCCCACTGAGATCAGACAATCACAAAAATTTTTACCACCACATATTGTACTGGGGGTCCTAGCTAATACTATAATGCAAGGAAAAAAAAACAAACTATAAGTATTGAGAAAGAAGAAAGATACTTGATATGGTTTGGCTGTGTTCCTACCCAAATCTCACCTTGAATTGTAACAATCTCCATGTGTCAAGAATGGTGCCAGGTGGAGATAATTGAATCATGGTGGTGGTTTTCCCCATACTATTCTCCTGGTAGTGAATATGTCTCATAAGTTCTGATGGTTTTATAAAGGGGAGCTCCCCTGTACAAATTATCTTGCCTGCCGCCATGTAAGATGTGTCTTTGCTCCTCCTTTGCCTTCCGTCGTGATTGTGAGGCCTCTCCACATAGGTGGAACTGTGAGTCAATTAAACTTCTTTCATTTATAAATTACCCAGTCTTGCATATGTCTTTATTAGCAGCATGAGAATAGACTAATACAACAGTCATAATTTGCAGGTACATGACTACGTATATAGAAAATTCGAAAGGAAATTTTCAAAGTTTTAAAATTAGTAGCTGAATTTATCAAGTTCAATGGATATAAAATCAGTATACCAACCAACTTTTTCATACTACAGACACAGAAATTAAGAAAGGTGCCCATATCCACACACTTCCCAAAACTAGAAAAAGGCTAACACTCAGCTCAGTGCTTCAAGTTTTGTTGCTGCTGTTGTTCTTGTTGTTTTCGGACAGAGTCTCACTCCGTCACCAGGCACTAGGCTGGAGTGCAATGGCTCGACCTCGGTTCACTGCAACCTCTGCCTCCCGGGTTCAAGCAATTCTCCTGCCTCAGCCTCCTGAGTAGCTAGGACTACAGGTGCGCAAGACCACGCCCAGCTAATTTTTTTGTATTTTTAGCAGAGACGGGGTTTCACCATGTTGGCCAGGATGGTCTGGATCTCCTGACCTAGTGATCCATTCACCTCGGCCTCCCAAAGTGCTGAGATTACAGGCGTGAGCCACCGCGTCCGGCCATTGTTGTTTTTTTTTTTTTTTTTTGATACATGCAAACTTGTAGATTCCTGTTACTCCCTAGTCAATGAGAAGCCAGTCCACACACTAGCCCCTATTTCTACTAGGCATCAAGACATTAAAATGTTGCTGGCCACAGTGACCATCCATGGGAAATGAAGGGAATACCTGTGGGAGTATTCAGAAAAAGTGCAGTTTTCTGAAATGTGGAGCTGCAAGTAATCTAAGCTTTCAGCTTCTGTCACAAGCTTAGGATCAAGAATCACATATAGTGAACAGATTTACCTACAATGGAACCTAAAGACAGAATGAGGGAAAATGGTGGATGTGTCCAGGGCCTGTCACAGGAGAAGGAAGAATGAGGGGAAAAGGCTGGGTCTTTGGTCCCAGTCTCATATTTATACGGTGTTAAGTTTGAACTTCAGATATGACCTGCAAATGAGGTAAAGACATTAATAGGACTGAAAATAGATGTTTATCACACAACTTGAAATCCATGTCCTGTTCTTCATCCACAGTTTCTACAACATACCATCAGTTAATATTTCCCGTAAACTTTGCAGTTATCTTGTAAATACTGTAATTACATAAGTGCAATGGTATATTTATATGCTAATATTATTTTATTACATGTGAATATTTAAAGCTTTGTAGCACCCATTCAGCATTATTTTTTTCCCTCCTCCCCTTCCTTCTGTGCTCATATCCTCCTCTTTCTCCACCTTCCCCTTCTCAAAACATGGAAATGGACAGAGCTTCCAAAGTCAACCTTGGAAAGATTCTGGATCCCTAAATAGCTACGTGAACTATCCAAGCATGTGGGTGGAATGTGAAGGGTGACAGAAGGCTTGCCTGATATGAGAGAACAGAGCCAGAAGGACTGCTTTGATATTGTGAGTATTACCCTAGTTTTAGCTCTAGGCTGGTATTGTCTCAAGACACTGGGGTTATGGCAGAAAGCTCAAAGCCTCCATTACTGTGGCCAATGCTTTTGCACATAGAACCTGCTGACTGCTGTCATGGGTGATGGCTCAGCCTGTATCCTAGAGAAGCAGAGGCTTGACGTAGGACTTCCTGCTGGCTGGGTGTCTTCAGCCCGAGGCACCTGCAGTGCTGGATTAACCAAGGAGCAAACTAAGCAGGTGCTTAGGATGCAACTAAATCAAACACCACCCCCATCATCCACTCCAAGAAAAGCAGAAAGGATTTTACATTTAATGAATGTACTAAGAATTTTAATTTTTCCATTCAAAGGGGAAAAAAAAGAACTTACTTTCCTTTCAGCTTGCATTAAAGTTTTCTTTCATTTTAAGTGATTTCATTTATTTATTTATTCTTTCTTTTTTTTTGAGACAGAGTCTCGCTCTGTCGCCAGGCTGGAGTGCAGTGGTGTGATCTCGGCTCACTGCAACCTCCGCCTCCCGGGTTCAAGCAATTCTCCTGCCTCAGCCTCCTGGGTAGCTGAGACTACAGGCGCACGCCACCATGCCCAGCTAATTTTTGTATTTTTTAGTGGAGATGGGGTTTCACCATGTTGGCCAGGATGGTCTCGATCTCTTGACCTTGTGATCCACCCACCTCGGCCTCTCAAAGTGCTGGGGTTACAGGCGTGAGCCACGGCGCCCAGCCTTTAAGTGATTTTATTATGAATTAAAGTAGGAATGCATCACAGTGGTGCTGGTGGTGGTTGGATTAAGTGCTCAGAGCCAGTAAAAGTTTTAACCTGGCCCCAACAACCATTTCCTAAATTTTCCAGGATCCATCCTCATCCCTCCTGGGCTCTTGTTCTATAGCACACATATTTCTTGTGTAAATTCTCTATTTTCTATTATATTTAGCCCCACATCACTAATCCTACCTTTGCCAGGCTGTTGGTTTCCAGCTCCTAAATTTAGGCAGTCTAGTTATCATTTAGTTTGTACGATATTTTTTTCAATATTACCCAATAAAATTTTGCATTTATAAAGCAACTCCTACAGATTCCTCTAACACATAAAACATGTTTATGATGCTTAACTTGCCTTAGTACTGCCCCAAGATCTTCCACCAAAAGTTCAAACTTCTCTTTGGAGGAGGTAGGATTTTTTTTTTTTTTCATAAGTTCCCAGTGTGAACCAGCGTTTAGGCACCACTGGGTGGAGCGAACAGGGGTTAGGGGGGGGAAAAAAAGGGAGAAGTCTGCTAGACCTCCAGTTAGAAATTTTAATTTATGCCCTCAAATCAAATCTGGTATTTAGCACTCCAGCATGTCCCTTCTACTTCTCTTGTTTCAGCTCCTGCTTGCTGCTCAGGAAAAGTGGCAGATATGTTTCAGAGCATGCTTAAAGTTGTAAGACAGACAAAAGAAAGATGACTGATAGCTCGATTCCTTGGAAAGGGGGTACCGGCAATCAGAAGGTAAAAGGAAGAATGATTCCAGGACTTTATTTCTCAAAAAATAAAAATAAATAAATAAATAGAATAGCTCTCTATTGAAATTCTAAGAGCCATATGTAGAGATTGAACCCATGGATAAATTCGAGTCCTCAGGCCACTCCGCACTTACCTCTACCAGTTTGTTGGCATGTTCACGGAAAACCTGGGCATATTCTTTCACTTCCTTCTCATTTCCGCTCTTTGCAGCCTCAATGAGAACTAGCAAAGGGACATTGGTTTCCAAGAAAGAATCAGATATGTGATCCATCACTGCTTTCCGAAGCTACAGTTAAAACAAAAACAAAAAATGGCATACAATTAAGAAATAGTAGAAATATCAATTTTTTTCTATTTTGAGCTCTCATTACCCATAGAGAAAATATTACTATTTCTTTTTTAAATTGTCCCAGTGCTTATACTATCAAAGGAAAATCAATGACTGACGGAAGTATGAGTTAAACGTATTATATGTCAACCTGAAAGTTACATAAATGGCCTGTTGCTCAATACGCTATGGTCCCTCTCCTGTTAAAGGTCTCTCGTCCTTCACTGACCCAAAACTTCAGGATGATTTGAATCATGACACAGTTGAAGAATTCAGGCTCTTTGAAAAGAAAAAAATCTAGGCAACAACCAACAAGTCAAGAGAACTTTGGATAAAGATCTAAACTTTGAAGCCAACCCTGAAACTCTGTTGCTGTGCCATCTCCTGCCCATTCTAGACCCGTTGTTTGTATTGGATAGAAGCAGAAACATGAAACATCTAACAATCTCAAAACCGTTTGTGCCCAGGTGCTGTGATGACATAGTTGCTATGTTCCAGAAATACTTAAAATTATTCTTCAAGATAAATGAGAATAAACAAGCCCAGATCTTCTAACAATGCATAATTATACATCATTCCCACATTGTTAAAATAGAAAGCAGGGCAGCTGCATGAAAATAAAATTAAATTGTCCCTGAAAAATCACCTTGGTGCTATTTTGTTCATAATTATCTGAATGTATATGGGATGCACATAAAAATAAACAGAAGAGAAGATGTTAAACACTCCATATGTTTTCCAAACAAATATACCTCTCCAGGAGCATTCAAGTGAATTTTTTGATAGAATGACACACACACATTCGTTATTGGTCAGAACAAGAATTGTGAACAAATCTCAATTCCTTTTTTTCACTAATTACCATAAGGTAAACATGAATGTATGTATAACTCAGTTTGGTTTAACTCTGAATTATGTTTGACATTTTACCATATCAAACGTAATAAAGTCTATGTAAAGTTAACATCATCCACATATTCATTTGACAACATGTATTAAATTACTGCCTGGGAATAATGTTGGTTATTGGTGAGCTCACGGATAATGTGTCATTTACTTAGCTAAAATGTTTGCATATTATATAATGTTATTCCTACCACAATACTGTGAGATAGGGATGATTCTTATGCTAGTTCTTCGAATGAAGAAGCTGAGACTTTAAAAAGTAAAAAAACTTGCCTGCAGTCATAGATTAACAAGTGGCGGTGCTTATTGTAAGACAAGTCTAAAGAAGATATTACAGTGAACACTTGAAACTGACCTGCCATGGCTCTTTCACAACAGGCCCCATATGGAGGAAAAACTATTTAGAGTGGAATCCAAATTGAACTTGACAGGGACAACAGAGATAAAAGAAAGAGAAGGTTGAGATAAAGTAGGGGGGATAAGAAGAGTCAGGTTATCTCAATAATCAGACAAGCATATTTTTTAATACCACACAAAAATAACAGAAATGAGAGCTCTGGGAAGCTTGAAAAGCTATCTGCATCAAGCCTCTTTCTAAGCCTTCAGGAAAATAATGTTCACAAAAATGAGCAACTTAAAATTATCAAGTCAAATCTCATCTAAAGTTATTATAAGAAAAATGAGATTAAGAAACATAATATCATCTGTAGGCCCACTGAAAGCATGCCAGAAAGATATGCTTATAAAATAGATTAAAATTGTAACCCACCATTTCAAATAAATCTAAAACATCACAAAAATGATATAGGATATGAAAGAACATAATAAATTAGAATAAGGAAAAACTAAAGAATTAGGTCATGAAACTCAAGAAAGAATTATAAATAAAAGAAAATCATTTGAAAAGGCTAAGAATTAATAAACATCAAACCAAATTCCTTAAGACAAATAAAATGAGGAAAATTTTTAAATTAAAAAAATTTAAAGCTAAGAAACCATTTTTAAAAATGTGACAAATATTGAAGATTGGCAAAGAAAAGTTAATACGGGGCTACCAGGGTTTCCACGAAAAAGAAAATCAAAACAAGAAAACAAAACGAATACCAAAATGAAACAGAATGAATTGTAAGCAATGAAAACTTTCCTGAATATATAAAACTATATTCTAATGCTGTATATTTTTAATGGCTGAAAAAGTGCATTTTTAATGTTCTCACCACAAAAATAAGTACGTAAGGTGATCAATATGTTAGTTCAATTTAATCATTCATAATATATACATATATCAAAATATCACATTGTACTCCACAAACATATATATATTAATTAAAAGTTAAAATTAAAATTAAACAAATAACCTACAATCTGAAAGAATGTATCATGTACTTGAGAAGACTGTCCCGCAATTATCAACCAAGATATAGTCCAGTGAAATCACTTAATTCTAAAGAAAAATGAGGAAAAAAACTTGATTTCAGCAAATATAGCATGCAATATATACAGGAACGAATAGATTGTTGCCAGACTTTTTAATAGTAAAGATTTATGCCAAAGAAAAATATTGTCTTTAAGATACTCAAGACAAGAGAATGTAAACTAAGAATTTTATAACCAGCAAAACTGACTTTCAAGGATATAAGGATTAGAGAAAACCTGATAAAAATGCAAGAACTCAGAATATTGTTTCATGAGCCTTTCCTAGGAAATTTGTCAAAGAATGAATTTTACAAATTAAGAGAACTAGAAAAATATTGACATAAGTAGTGATAGAATATAGTATAAAATGTTTGTATACTCTGACAAAAAAGACTTATTACAACGTCGTAAAATGGGGAGGAGAAAGGGAATAGAAAATACCAGAATATTAAAGAAAAATTCTGTAATGCTAGATCTGAATTAGAAATATCAGTAGGAACACATGGGATTTGATTCAGCTTTATTGAGGTATAACTGACAAATAAAATTGTATATATTTAAAGTGTATAACATGATGATAAACATGCATTTTTAGAAACATATCATGAAATGATTATCACAATTGAGTTAATTAGCATATCCATTCCCTTATTTAGCTATCTTTTTCTTCTTTATTGGTGAGAACACCTAAGATCTAGTCTCTTAGCACATTTCATGCATATAGCACAGCATTTTTGAAAGTCATCATGCTGTATATTAGATTCTCCTAACTTATTCATTGTATAAGTTAAAGTTTGCACCCTTTGACCAACATTTCCCATTTCACCACCCTCACCTCCACCCCTTGAAACGAATGGTTTACTTTTTGTTTCTGTGAGTTCCACCTCTTGTTTGTTTTTAGGTTCCATAGATAAGTGATGCCATACAGTATTTGTCTTTCTCTGCCTGGCTTATTTCACTAAGCACAATGCCCTTCAAGTCCATCCATGTTGTCACATATAAGAAGATTTCTACTTTTATATGGTTAATAGTATTCCATTGTGCATATATCTGTTTATCTGTCTATCACATTTTTTTATCCATTTATCTGTCAGTGGACACTTGGTTGATTCCATGTCTTGGTTCTTGTAACTAATGCTGCAATAAACATGAGGTGCAGATAGCTCTTTGAAATATTGATTTATTTCCAATAGATTCCACCCAGAAATAGGATTGTTTGATAATATGGTATTTCTAGTTTTAATTTTTTGAGGCACCACCATACTGTTTTCTATTTTGTGCTAATTTACATTCGTACAAACAACGTTCAAAGCTTTCCTTTTCTCCATATTCTTGCCAACATTTGAATACATGAGATTTTAAATTGAAAACATACGCACACATGCAAACACTTTCTCAGTTCTGTCTAATGAAAAAGCCTGAGAATAATGGCTAGCCTAGTAGTGATGAACAACTTGAAACACAATTTTATGCTACAACAAAAAAAGAAACAAAGAAACAAACAAACAAAACAAAACAGAGTTTCATGGAGAAAGGGCTGATTTCAGGCACTCTGAGGCTGGAAGTATACAAATAAGCTTGAACTATCTTGTCATGCCAGGTAACAGTGAACTATCAAAGACTCTCAGAGGCATGCCAAAATAACTCAGGAGGCTCCCACTGGCCAAAGATAGAGACGCTTTGAGTTGAAGATGGCAGGCATTCCCTGCCTCCCAATTAACTTGGGCCCTTGCATACGTGGTGGAGAACAGCCCCATGTTCTGTTACTGACCCAGTATTGTAATTATTAGGAAATGTAATTCTATTGTTTGGAGGCTTTGCACATGTTAAAGTTTATTAGCTACAGTAGTTGGCCTGCCCTAATTTAAATTGGAAATAGGCTTTTCATTTTCCTGCAACCTCTGCCTTCTTTCAACCTGCCTTTCCTTACTTAGATCCTTTCTACTTGAAGTGTGGGCCACTGGCCAGCACCACTGCTATTTCTTGGGAGCTTAAAAGAAATGCAAAACCAAGGCCCCATCCAGACCTGCTTTTAATCAGAATCTGCATTTTAATAACATGCCTTGGTGATTCCTCCACAGTATAAAGTTTGAGGTTTGCCTCCCTAAAAGACCTACTGTATTAGTCTCAAACATTAGATTTTTAGTCTCAAGCATTAGAAGTTAATTCTAGCTAATTTAAGCAGAAAGATTGACCTGTCAGTTCATAAAATGGGCAGAATTTAGAAATGTTAAGGCATCCTATGTCTTTATGTCAATAGCTTTTGATTCAAATGTTAGGCAGACCTGATTTTCATCTGGGTGAAACAGACAAGAACTCTGGGTTATATGTCCTCACCTCGTTGCAAGAGTAAAGAAGGTAGCTGCTGGGAGGAAAGTATTCTTTGAAAACAAGTGTTTTGGCCATTTAAGCTTCTTATATGGAGATTCATAACATGAGAAATTCCCTGAACACAGAAAAGGAACTCAGATACTGACCTGAAAACAAAAAAGTGGCCAGCAAAAAAAAAAGACCTGGCAGAAAACTAATTCAGGGATTCAAGCATGAGTGAAGGTTGAAAATAAATAGAGATACATTTATAAGAAATAATTAAAAGGTGAAGAGTTGTTCATAAGGAACAAGATCAAAAGCTATGAATTAGGACAGGAATGGCAAGTATACTACAACTCTTTCTTTCTATGCCCACACCAGACACAATTAATCAATTACTTCTTCTTTTATGCTGAGCTCAAATATTACTTTATAATCCTGTTCAACACAGTGCTCCAAGTAGCTACTACTAATCAATCCTGTTTCTCCTTCGGGATGAAAGCTCTTTCTTTTCTAAACCTTCCCTGCAATTGAAGGCTTCTGCATGCCAATCTTTGGGCAGAATTGGCTATTTGTCTGAGCAACCCAATGACATTTAGACTTTCAGAAATAAAAGTTAACACCCACGTTGAGGCTGGGCAGATGATGTTTAATAAATGTCCATTTAACATCTGCCCTGTCATTTAGACAAATGTTTAGAAAAATCTTTTAAGAATAATAGTGTTAACTTCTTCACTGCTATGATCTAAGAAATACCAACTAAGGTCAAAACTGGGGTTAGAAGGTAATTTCAAATAGGCTTAAAAAATCTGAAGTCTTAAATCTTTCCGTGAATATGGCTGCTCCAGGCTCTTCAGGATTACTGACATGTTTTTCCATATTTCCTTAAGCTCTGCGGTATAATTGTTATTAAATAAAAAAATTAAAGCAACAAAGTGACTGAACCAGGAGCCATCCAGCCTAGGGGGCCTGACAAGTATTGGGCTTCATTAAGTCAGGCAAAGTTTAGCCCGTCTGAAGGTCAATTAGGGTAATAGTCAGTCCTGTAATCTATCTAGCGTCACTTTAATAAACCAAGTTGCCATCAATGCACAGTCCATCGGTAATGAAGGCACTCGTCATTGTTCAGGTTGGGGTGGGAGCAGGTGGGGGGAGCAGAGGCACATCTATAAAGCCTGGAGAAATCATTTCAAGAATAATCATACTTCTTGCTTTATTTAGTTTTCTTCATAAGAGAAACATGAAATTCTTTGGTCATTATCTTGATGACACTGACTATCTTTCATGAAGCAAAATCATTTTAATTGGGTTACTAGCATCTCTTTTTAATGGAACCAATTATCTCTATCAGGCCCTGTGCTTTTCCCTACCCATCTCATTCATTCTCCACCAAACTCATTCAGGTCTGTTGGATCAATTAAAAGTACAACTGTCATCATTAGAGACACTTACGTTGGAGCCAGATCAGCATATGTGCAACCAGATCAACAGTCTTTGCCCTTAGATTTTTTATCTTTTGAGTGTTTGGTATAGTCAGTATAAAAGTTAGGAACATGTCTCACTGATGGAATAAGAAGCACTGGGGCAAACATAGACCATTACAGTAGATATATTGCCTGAATGACCTTATTCTTCTCTTCTATCCATACCACTGCCATGTAACTCCGTAGTGCCTGCACTGTATGACTCTGGGCTTGGCCATGTGACGTGTGCAGGGACAATGAATGTTGGCCACCATGATGCATGTGGACGTTTGAAAGGCCCATTCCACATTGGGCCTGCTTAGTCTTGTTCTCTGCCATCCTCATGAAAAGAACACGCCCAGGCTAGACTGCCTGTCCCAGGAAAAGGGTGACAAACTTATTGACCAGGACTGGGTCACCTCAGCCATGTCTGTCAATGCCACCCTAGAGCCATTAAAAGCAATAGAACCTAGACACAGAAGACAGCTGGCCCAAGATGACCACCTCAGACCAGTGAGCTACAAATGCTATTTCTGTATGTCCCTGAGGTACTGTTACACGACACTGCTGTGACAATACATAACTGATAAGATAACACACATGAAATAATCATCTGGTGGTGAAGTGGGAAAGACATCTTGAAAATAAATTTCTGATCCATCAATGGACTACTTTGGTGTCATTTCAATTCATTTCTTTGGCCAAATGCACTGAAATAACAGTAGTCTGCTCCACATGTTTCAGTGCATAACCATGGGATGTGTGTAAGAAAATTACAGCTGGAATTTTTAATTTTTATAGATTAAGCAAATGCTTTACTTTAAAAAGTTATAACAAAGAGACAAGTCATGGGGACTAAGACAGGGAAGGGTTGATCGGCACATTTCCTGAAGGACAGTACCAGCTACTTAGCTCCTTCCATTGATTTCATTTTCTGCCCCAGCACACACAGGTCTGTGTCAAATTCCTCCCTTACCTCCACAATAGGCAACAGCACTTGCCTTCATGAGGAGAGACAGTGAAGACCTGCCTCAGGGTCACACGGAGTGCTGGGCTCATTGTGGATCTCCACATGGATCAATCCAACAGGTACTACACCTTGACTTGGTGCTCTTAAAAATGTTAGCAGAAGGCCGGGTGCGGTGGCTCAAGCCTGTAATCCCAGCACTTTGGGAGGCTGAGGCGGGTGGATCACGAGGTCAAGAGATCGAGACCATCCTGGTCAGCACGGTGAAACCCCGTCTCTACTAAAAATGCAAAAAATTAGCTGGGCATGCTGGCGCGTCCCTGTAATCCCAGCTACTCAGGAGGCTGAGGCAGGAGAATTGCCTGAACCCAGGAGGTGGAGGTTGCGGTGAGCCGAGATCGCGCCATTGCACTCCAGCCTGGGTAACAAGGGTGAAACTCCGTCCCAAAAAAAAAAAAAAAAAAAATGTTAGCAGAAAATGGAGCCCATCATTGCTAGGTGTAGTATAAAGAAGCAAAGGAGAGGCTAGTGGAAGGGAGAATGTATGGAAAAGGCAGAAGCAACTGCAGCAGTCAGATGAGGAGAGGTGGCGAGGAGAGCAGAAAAGCATTGGGGAAAATTAATATTTCATAATAACAATCTTCACTTAGTACCTATTTTGAGCCAGACACTGTTCTAAAAAATTCGAATAACTTGTTTATTTCTCTCAAAAATCACTGTGTACCATTTTATTCATTTTATAGGTGAGGAGATTGAGGCAATAGAATTAAGTCACGTGTCCACATTCACAAAGCTAACGGATGGCAGTGGCAGGATTTGAACCAATGTTGCTCGGCCCCAGACTACACACTTTGAAATAATAACATACACAAGTTCTCATATGTCTACTTTGTGTCAGTTTTGTGTACATTATTGACCAAAAGCAATGGTATATATGATGACAGCAGTGAACATTCCAGAAACAAATGTGATTCCTAAATAATGAGTAAAGTGTATAAGGGATTCTGAAAGTTCCCCTCCTCCCCACCCATGATATAGTAAGACCAAAAAGAAGAGCCCCTGTAGAGAGGATGACAGAAGAGACCCCATGGCAGATTGTCACCATAACAGGGAATCAGTGATCCTACCCGAGGCAGAAGTTGACGCTGAGTCCTAATGAATCCCTACTCTGAGAGCAGGAAGGGACCTGCTAGATACTCACTACGAGACTCTGACTTACTGGGGCTTTAGGGATCTGGAAAAAAATGGAGAATTGGTGGTCTAAGATATGCCTACTGCAACAATGTACGTGATGAATTATACTTGCTCGAAAATAACCATTTTTATTATAACTTATTGATCAAAATGTTTTAAAATAGTAAGTTGTAAGATGCTTAATAAAGTGTGTTTCTTGAAATTCTAACTGGGTTCAAACCACAGGACGAGAGACTTCTTCCAGAAAGACTGGTATCCATTTTCCACGCTTTGATATGGTAATTACGGTTTATATGGAAATCCATAAGCCAGGCTGTGGCAGAGGTGAGCCTTACTATAGAGAAATCTTTGAAAGCTGCAAATGCAGCTTGATACTGTGGCAATCTAGCATTCTAATATGCATTCTCATTTTTAAGAGTATTAGGATCAAAACTTCTTCTTTAAATACATCTCACTCCAAAGTCTATAAACACAGGCATATCCAAAAGTGGGAGCCAGAGTCCTCAGCAGCTAGGACCAGGGACATCTTGAACGTGGTATCAGCCAGCAAGTGCAGGAACTCATAAATACTGCCTTCATTAGCTCATGGGTCCTGTGATTTGTGTCTCTGATGAGCAGGGGCACATTTTTTGACCCCTCTAGTAAACAGGCAATGTAATTCCTCTGTAAATTGACTAATAGAATGGTTTAAATGCCCTTGCCTACAAGCTGAAAGGCATAGTTAACACTTTTTACATAAGCTAGAAGACCAAAATTTAGCTATCAATCAACCAGGGCAGAAAGGAATGACTTGACAAAATCATTCGTTAAATCTGACAGGAGTCAAGAACACAAGATTTTCTTCCAACGGTTTAAATGTATGTGTGACAAAGGAATATTAATTGCATAAGACAAGACATTTAAAGGTATTAGCTCAGCACTACCAGTCTATTTTACCCAATTAAGGCTATTCATCAATGTAAATAACTGCATTTTCTTCAACAATCCAAAAGGAATACAGCCAATGGATCATACCTGCTCCAGCAATTCTCATTTTGTGGGAGTGCAGAGTCATGAATGAACAGACCCAGTTTAACTCACTAACTCAAAAGAAAAAATAAACTGTCTCAAAGAATGATCAAAAGTGATCTACCTATTGGGTGGGGCATGAGGAGTGTATGGTGTATATTGAGTAACATCTAATACTACAAAATTATTTTGTACAAAGTCTAAAAACCTGCAACCATTTGATAAATATGAAACAGTTCCCCACAAAAGACAGTCGAAGAAAAAAAATATCTCTCCCCAGTCAACTAGTTTTGCAGAAGCTCATACTTGCATAAGACTTTGAAGGCTGCGTGTCTCATTTTAATCTACTCAATAAAAAAAAAAAAAAACACCTTTGCAATTTCTTTTACTGGAGAAATATTCATTCTTGAAAAACTAAAAAAGGTCTCTTATTTCCCTTTAATTGTGAAATTCAAAATTCCTTTCTGATCTCAAGAGAAATAATGGCTCCATAAAGAAAAATCTATACAAATGCCACAGTTTTATTCAGGATATTTAAGTGTTATGCCAGAGAAATGACATGAGAGTAAATGTATAAAAATATGATGGCACAGATACTAATGCAATTAGCTCAAAGGTGGCAGGAACCTTATTATATGAGAAATAAGAAGTCCTCAGAAAGAAATTATGCTTTATTGCTTGCTTACTTTACTATACCCTACTCAAGGGTTAATGTTCAGTTATTTATTCCTTCTACTAGCATTTCAGTAGCTCTTGGTAGATGAAGCAGTTTTTGGCCAGGGATACAGAGAAAAACAAGACAAGCCATTTCCTCTCACTTTCTGTTAAAAAATCCTCCACTGTCTCAACTACCAATTAATAACAAAGTGACAGTGATCAACATGACCTCATACATGGTTGACTGGCCTCATAAATGGTGCTTAGAGGTAAGCATGAGTTATTCCTGTTAGATGTATTAGAGGCTGGCCTAAAAAACAGTGTAAAAATCTCTAATTTTTCTACACTTCTTTCACATCATATTGTACCTTTTAAAATTATTACTTAAAGATTCTCTTAAGATTTCTCCCCAGCCCTTTGGGAGGCCAAGGCGGGTGGATCACTTAAAGTCAGGAGTTCGAGACCAGCATGGCCAGTATGGTGAAACCCCATCTCTACTAAAAACACAAAAATTAGTTGGGCATGGTGGCGGGTGCCTATAATCCCAGCTACTCGGGAAGCTGAGACAGGAGAATCGCTTAAACCCTGAAGGTGGGTATTGCAGTGAGTTGAGATCAGCCATTGCACTCCAGCCTGGGCGACAAGAGTGAAACTCTGTCTCAAAAAAGAAAAAATAATAATAAAAATAAAAAATAAGATTTCTCTACCCCTCCATCAGAACAGACATTCCTTCAATTACCCAATGTCTAACTTAGCCCAGAAGATTTGGCATTTCAAAAGGATGAAATTTTAGGTGACAAGGGTGAAGGTGGAAAAGACATTTCTAGTAGAACTATCTTGATCAGATCTCTGAACCCAGACCAAAAAGAAGATCAACTCTTCTGTATATTTGGAAGGTCTACTCAGTTTCTGGCTGCTTATTTTCTTTAATAATAATCCTGTGCATGTCCTGTTTTTATAGCTTGCAGAGAACTTTCCTAGACATTATTTCATTATTTCATTTGACCTTCCTTACAACGTCATGGTGTGGGTGAAGGGTGCTGTTTGTAGGGTGAGCATAATTGTTTGTGTTATTTAGATGAGGAAAGGGAGGATCCTCTGGTTGCATATAGCAAATGCCAGAGTCAAGTCTTCAGGTTCCAATAATAGTGCCATTTTACTTCAGGTCTATGTTTACGGACCTGGCTGTTGAAGTTCACAAATCCTAATTGGACAAAGATCACTTTTCTTTCCATCCTTTACTTCCACTCCTAGCTGATTACTTACCACCAGTCTTATGTTCCCTCCAGCACTGATTGCCTCAAAGGGGGACCTAAGATCAGAGGCCTGGATGTTTTATTCTGAGTACCTGATATCTGGCATTGATTAACTGGTGGTGAATAGGCAAAAGCTGCTTGAGTCCAGTGTGAGAGAGTCAAAAGGTGCATCAGTAACAGAACAACCTTACCCTAGCAAGGACCTTTAGGAAGCTTGTAATATACTCATAAAATGATTTAATCGACTTGCAATTTAATTGGAAATTGGGAAAGACAATTACCGAATGGATGGGTACGATGGCAGGCTAAGAGCAGAAGCCTATATAAAATGTGTGGTTAAAGAGCACAAAGCAAGATACAGAGACGAACGCTCTAAAACTATGATTTCTTTCTAACGGGATCTATCCTACACACCTGTTACAGTGTGGTAGGATTGGTACCAGGTAGTCATCTGGCCCTGTACTGCTACATGTCATGCATTCCACATTACAGCACAAGTCCTGTGGGACTTAGAAGAATGTCTATTGTAAATCTAAGAGCTGCTGGAAGGAACCCAGACAAAACTCACTATTTCTCACTCTAGATGTGAGTGAAACCTCAGTTCACTTGAGTGGGATGGGTAACTTGGGGGAATAAGACGCTGTTGACTGAGCGAGGAGGAATGATGGGCACTTGCTTCTTGGTACAGATGTCACCGATAAATGCACCTCTGAAGTTTTTGACCCCATTTGTGGTCAGTAAAGAGCTCAGTACACTTTCTAAAACAGAAAGCCATTCACCACACTCCCCTGTTTTACTCCAATTATGGATAACGGTGTGCCTCCGAGCTACCTTCCCTCAACAGAGTTCTGCTGCTGTATGCGATACTTTTCACTTTCTGTCTTTAACGATTGCACAGCGTTGCATTTCCAACAGCTGCTGAATTTTTCCCTAGAGATACTTCATTTCAGATAGAAGCTCAACGATTACTCCACATTCCCAACTTTGTGGAAATCCTATAAAATGATTGGTGCTGTTGCTACTGAAGGGAAAAGTAAGAGACAAAGTTGGATTCAAGGTCCTTTAGCTTTTCAGGGAATTTGGATGCTTACGTCATATTTGTCTTATCTCAAGCTGGGTTTACTTTTAGAGCAGGGATTGGCACACTCTTCCTGTCAAGGGCCAGGTATATAGATTTTGGCCTTTGTGAGCCAGTCAGTCTCCGTCATGACTACTCAAGTCTTCAGTTACAGCACAAGAGCAGTCAATATAACATTACATAACCAGAGGGCTAGGTTTGGGGCAGAGACAGTAATTGGCTGATGCCTGTTCTAGAGGGTTTCACCAGTGGATTTTAGTCTTAAATGCCACTCACTCTGTCCATAAGTTTCTGCTGCAATTTCTGGCTATTTCAAGCTCCATTTACCCACTGCTTACTTATAACCAAGCATCTGCTGTGTCCAGCAGCTACCGTATCCTTAAGAAGAGAACCGAGGAGGCTAAATACGGCCTCTGAGAGCCCCTGAGTGATCAGTTTGACTGGTATTTGACTAAGTGACTTTTGTTATTTCTTTGCCTCATACTCTGCTAGAAAGCACAGGTTATTCTAGTGATCCCTAAGAAATTCCTTTTCTCATTAATATAAGCTTTGAGGCAAGGAATGAAGAGGAAAAGTTATATAAAAGAGTAGAAGTTGTATCTAGTTGGGTTGGCTGGCCTGCTTGATGTAGGTGTTTTGACCCGGACTGGACTCCAAATCATGAATTTCCTGCTGATTTGGCAACAGTATCAAGGGTGCTTCCACACACTGCCCAAACACACAGAGAATGCACCCAAAGAGCAGCAGGCAAGCTGGTTGCTATGGTAACATGTGACACAATGCCTACTTGATCAGTCACAAGTTATCCCCTTTCAACTAGTTAATTTGGTATCTATAGATACAGCCTCAGGGCCACATTGATCTAAGCCTGTGAATTGCAAAGGAGGGGCTGAAGGAAATCTGCTCAGAGTCTGGTATTTTTCATTAGTGCTGACTTCTTCCTGCCCTTGGAACTCAGCATCCTCCGGCTCCCATTTTTCTGGTCTCCCAGACCTTCCAGCTTGCCTTGCTGCAACTCACACAGTAGCAACTATTTAAGGCAGCCTGATCCTTGTTGAAACTGAAGAAATCAAATAAAAATACAGAAGTCCTGCCCTTAACAGTTAAACAGGATTGATGCACTTGTGAAAAACTAAGAAATTATGGAAGGAAAGAGGATGGGTCTGGGACTGATTAATCACCCAAACTTCTGACAACATTTATGGTTGGATCAAAGAGAAAAATCCACTCTTATCCCCAAACTCCTCAGGACAAACGGTTCTCCTTTAATCCTGGAATGCTCATGCACAATTTCTCACTGAATACACCAGGCAAGTCTGCTAGTCTCCTGATATGCATTTAATCAGATATTCCCCCAGCTAAAATGAAAGTCCTTTACTTTTTTCCCTTACGATTAATTAGAATAATAATTATTAAAATCCCATTCACAGTTCAGTTTCTGGCATAGAGCTGGACACAGATATGAATGGCTTAAGGAAGAAAAAAAATGGTGATTATATTAAACATGAAACCTATTATGATTATCATAGAGAAACTCAGGACTCATTAATAATTGATATTTACCTTATGCTCTTCCCATTAAAGAATTTTAATAAAAGCTATAAGAGTAAAGTGTACCAACTTTAAAAACCACCATCATTAAAAGGACAGGTTTCAGAGTCAGCCCACTAGGGTTCTCTAACTTAGGAGCTTTATATCAGTAAGAAATTTAATATTATTACTGGAATTTCAATACTCTACTCTGAAAAAAAATCTTTTTGATAGTAATATCTCTCTGAAGATTGTAGGGATCGTCAGTAAAGAATTAAGTAAACAACGGACACTAAACAACTGTCAGTCTCAGTGGATATCTTTACTTTTCTGACTTTCATACATAACCAAGTGAAGCAGGAGTAATAGATCAGATGATCCAGATGCTGATTATTTCAGTTGTCTCGATGACCAGAGACATGCTCAGTCCCTAAGCTTAACCATTCTTAGCACTCACAGCTACGAAAAAGCAAGGTAATTGATTGTGAAGCCATGACTTTTAATGGAATAATGTTTCATATTTGTAGGTCTCTGGAACTCTATGTAGAATTCTTTACTGAAGTTTTTAGCTGGGGCTTACACTTAGAAAGAGAAATCAGTTTTGAAACACAAAATCAACATCAATGGTTGATAACTACAAAATCACTGATCTTAACTCAATTTCCTAACAAGTAAAATTACCCAATAATTGTAGCAACTGTTGTGATGAAGGAATGAGCTCGCATCTTTAAAGCAGAGGTTAACAAAAGATATCTTAAAATTGCTGAAGAAAGACCTCTTGCACTGGGAAGACCTATAGTGTCCCTTCTACCCCTAAGAATCTGTGAACTCATGATTTCTGAATCAATAGCTTCTTTTCAAAGATAGTGAGAAAGATGTCCAGAAGATAGAACTATTCTTCCTCTCTCTCCTTTATCAAATTCCTACCCATCTCCTGATTCTGTGGGTAACTGAAAATCATTAGACACATGTAACTACATACTTATTAGTCATCTTTTAAAATAAGTGTTTAAAGAGATTGTAACCTTCCTCAAGTTAAGAAGATGTGTGATATTTCCCCTTTCACTGGGGGACATTCTTTGTTGAGACAATTACATATCTTACTATTTTTTTCTCTGTATAACAGGAGAATCAATCCAGGAGCTGTGTTTTTTAAAAAATAATAATAAAATAGACCACTAGCTAGACTAAAAAGGAGAGAAGAATTAAACAGACACAACAAAAAATGATAAAAGGAATATCACCACTGACCCCAGAGAAACACAAACAACTATCAGAGAACACTATAAACACCTCTATGCAAATAAACTAGAAAATCTAGAGGAAATAGATAAATTCCTGGACACATACACCCTCCCAAGACTGAACCAGGAAGAAGTTGAATCCCTGAATAGGCCATAGACCAACAACAAGTTCTGAAATTGAGGTAGCAATGAATAGTCTACCAACCAAAAAAAAGCCCAGGACCAGACAGATTTGAAGCTGAATTCTACTAGAGGTACAAAGAGTAGCTGGTAACATTTCTTCTGAAACTATTCCAAACAATTGAAAAGAAGGGACTCCTCCCTAACTCATTTTATGAGGCCAGCATCATCCTGATACCAAAACCTGGCAGGGATACTACAAAAAAAAGAAAACATTAGGCCAATATCCCTGATAAACAGCAACGCAAAAATCCTCAATAAAATACTGGCAAACCAAACACAGTAGCACATCAAAAAGCTTGCCCACTACCATCAGGTCAGCCTCATCCTCAGATTGCAAGGCTGGTTCAACATACACAAATGAATAAATGAAATTCATCACATAAACAGAACTAAAGACACACATCACACAATTATCTCAATAAATGCAGAAAACACCTTCAATAAAATTCAACATCCTTTCATGTTAAAAACTCTCAATAAACTAGGTACTTATGGAACATACCTCAAAATAATAAGAGCCATTTATGACAAACCAACAGCCAATATCATACTGAATGGGAATTTTTCATACTCCAGTATGACAAAAATACCTGTTCTGGGTACAGTTTCTTAAAATGTGGTACCATATGTGCATCAGTAAACATTATGTGTAGAGTAAATTAAACCAAGCCTTGTAATTAGGCAGTAAGGAAATTACTGTAGACCTGAAAGAGTAAATCAGCAGTATTAAAATGTTCTCCATTTTCTCTAAAGCACTTCAGAGAGTCATAAAAAGCCCATGTCACTGTGATAAACATCAAGAAGAAAGCCATTTGAAGCAAGACAACCTAAAAGACAACCACAATTCAAACAGGTCTTCAAATCTGGAGTCCAAGGTGTCATCTCATGAAACTTAAAAGTCAGCCCTTTTGTCACTAATGTGAGAGGAAAAAGAAAGCCATCTGACATTGAGACTTTGCCAGGGAACTGTATCCTATAGCAGGTGCAGTAAAGGTTTTGATAGATAGAGTCTCTGGAGCAGATCCAGGACTATCAAGAGGTTCATCCATGATGAAGAAAACAGCAACATTATAAATACAGACAGAATCAGTAGTGCTGATTTCCCTTTTGCTTCCAGCTTCAATATGGCTCACACTGCACTATCTTATTTACAATGATCCTATCTTTATTTACAGCATTGATATTTCTGTTCATTATGGATTTCTGCATTATTTTTGATTTTTTAAAAGGTTGCATACACTATTATTTATCTTGATTACTGAGCTTTTTGATAGCCTCTAAAATCTTGTACCTGACGCTATGCCTCACTTGCCTTACCCTTGTCCTGGCTGTGCTCCAGGAAGTACAGACCTTGCCAAGCCCTACAACAAGAAGCAGTGAGCCACCAGATCATTCATTTCTAACCTATGCCCAGAGGTTAGAAAAAATAAGAAAAATATAAATATACAGAATTATACAAATATATAATTTATAACATATAAATTATATCACTATAAAACATAGAAATTGGCCTTTGCCCCTGATTCCTGAACCCCTCGTTCAGACCTCTGTCCCTGGTTCTTAAAACCCTTGTAGATAAGGATTATTAGGAAAATTTTTTTGTTCTAATATCTGGTCTTTGACCACAGTACCTGACATAGAACTCTTAAAATCTTTGTAATTTCCTAGGTAGTAACATTGGAAACAGCTTCTAAAGCCACTGGAATGTCTTGGGTGACAGCATCTTTTACTCTAATGAGGTGATTTTTGAAGGGCTCCTGGATAGCCTCAGGATCCAGTCAAGATTTGTTTGCAAGGGAGACCAACTGTGTGATAAGAAGGTGACAACTTGTAGCCCCACCCACCCCAACCTCCAGAAAGGGGAGGGAAGCTGAAGGTTGAGATAATTGCCAATGGCCAATGACTTAATCAATCATGACTATGCAGTGCATAAAAACTCAAAAGGTCAGAGTTTGGAAATCTTTTGGTTGCTAAAAAAAAATGGAAGTTCAGGGAAAGCGGTACACCCAGAGAGGGCATGGAGGCTCTGAGCCCCTGCCCACATACCTAGTCCTATGCATCGCTTCCATTTAACTGATCAAATATATATTCTTTATAACAAATAGGTGAACGTATGCAGTTTCCCCAAGTTCTGTGGGCCACTCTAGCAAATTAATGGATCGGAGGGAGGGATAATGGGAATCACCCAATTTATAGCTGGTGAGTCAGAATTATAGATGACAACCTACTACTTTCAACTGGCATCTGAAGTAGGAGCAGTCTTGTGAAAACAAACCCTTAATCTATGGAATCTGAAGTTATCTCCAGGTAGACAGTGTTAGAACTGAATTGAATTGAATTATAGGACAGACAGCTGGTGTGGAAGAACTGTTCAGTGAGGGAAAATAATACCGCATACATTTTGGTGACTAGAGGTGAAGTGTGTTACAGTGAGTGTGCGATAGTAGGAAAAACTGATTTTTTTGTGTGTTTTGTTTTTTGTTTTTTGTTTTTCTTTTTCTATCTCTTACAAGCCTGAAACATGGATTCTCCACCCCTCAAAACAGGTATTGTCTCTGTGAAGTGGAAAGGTCTAGCAGAGGCCAAAGAGATTGGAGAAGAATGGAAGGCTGCACAAATCCTCAAATATTCTGCCAGAGGGACTGGGATGAGGTCTGAAAGTTCCAACTATTGGAAACAAAGGCAGTGGAATTGAAACATGGGAGAATACCAGAAATAAGCGGAAAGCATCTTATGACAGAGATTTTAAGATGCCACCATAGGTACATGAAGTCAGAATATCCCAAAATGGAGTCAAATATTTTCATTTTAGCTGCTCTTGGGCTAAGTCTTCTCAGGCCAAGTAACAGGAAACTATTCGATTAGTGTATCCTCAAAATATAAGTGGACTATTTTCTTTTTTTTTTTTTTTTGAGATGGAGTCTCACTCTGTCTCCTGGGCTGGAGTGCAGTGGTGCAATCTCAGCTCACTGCAACCTCCACCCCCCGGGCTCAAGTGATTCTCCTGCGTCAGCCTCCTGAGTAGCTGGGATTACAGGTGCCTGCCACTAAGCCCAGGTAATTTTTTTCATATTTTTAATAGTGATGGGGTTTTACCATGTTGGCCAGGCCGGTCTCAAACTCCTGACCTCATGTATCACCGGCCTCGGCCTCCCAAAGTGCTGGGATTACAGGCGTGAGCCACGGCAAAAAGCCAATATAAGTGGACTTTTTAGGCTAGCAAATCTAGCCCTTGAGACAGTGGAACCAGAGACATGTGAGTTTAGAAGGGAGGAAAGTTGACAATTGGGCTATTTCCTAGGTGTGGTGGCTGCATACAGGGGATTCTTCACTCTTTCAGCACCTGTGTGGTGCTGGCTTACTTTATTTTGGGCACGAGGATATTACCCAAAGAAACAAAGATTAGTAAGACATGAGCACTGGCAAAAACAAATAAACAACTTAAATCCACTGCAAAAAGCGTCATAATCAAGATATTTTTAAATGCTCTGGGACTTTACTGGATAAATCCTGTTTATAGGAATTGGATAAAGTTGTGATGAGAAAGTGACATTTAAGCTAAGCCTTGTAGGAAAAGATGTGAGTTTTCTTCGAAGAAAACAAAAAGGGGTGGTGGGAGCATTCCAGGCAAAAACAACACAAGTGCAAAGGCAGAAGGGTCTGGAAACACTGGCGTATTAGACTGCTGGGGCAATCATAGCGGGGGTCTAGGAGTTACAAGGAGGCTGGAGTCTAGGATACTAGTCATGAGGCTAGAGCCATGGCCATTTTTTTCTGTGTGAAAAGCAGTGAATTAGGACCAATGGCAGTGGAGAGGAACAAGGGACTCAAAATGCATTTAGGAGGCGGCATCAATTGAACTGAATGACTGATGGAGATTTAAGGAATAACAAAAGGCGGAGTTGCATGGGACTGTCACTCTCTTGAAAAGTGGATCAAAGCGGGAAGCACATAATTGTGTAGAGCCCGGTGGGGTGAGAGTAGGGTTTTAAGATAACCTGGATTTCCATTCAGCTCAAAAAGAAAACAAAGATGAGTCAAGGGCTTATAATGTAAACAGAGGGGTGTTAAAACTAACATCACCTTCTTCACAATTTTCCACCCAAGCAAAGAGCAATGTTGAATTCCCTCAGCCATCAGCAGTGACATCCGTGGGAATCACGAAGGCACAACATGATGAGATCCCAGAGCAAACGGGCTCCCACCAGGGCTGGTGGCGACAGCAGGCATGGCAGAGCCTGCAGGAAGATGACTCACTTTCTAAATTTCAGATTTGTCCAGCTTCCTCGGGAAATGGGGAGATAAAGAAATATCAGCAGGCCTGATGGAAATTTCCCCTGGGAAAGATGATGCCAGAAGCCATTTCAGGTAATAAAAGGTAACCTCAGCAAGGAGGGGTCAACTGGAACAGATATATTTGGCTCCAAGCTGACTGTAAAGATCCACTGAGTACATTCAGGCAGAATCAAGGCGATTAGCTGTTATCATCAGCTCTAGAAACACCTCAGTTCAGGCCATAATGCTAGATGCATCATCACACACTTTAAAATTATCTCCTTCTCAGTGGCAGTTTTGGATAAGAATCCCAGTCTAAACATAGCCTCCAACAATAAATATGGGCCAACCTCACTTAACCAGGATGGATGTAGTGAAATGAATGTTCTGGTAAACAGAAAGGGCATTCTGCGAAACAATTTTTGTCATTTAAAACACCATGGTTGAAAATCTTCTAAATTTCCATGCTTGGGAATTTCAGGCTGAAAAATATGATAGCATTTTTGTTTCATCATCCTACAGGACACCTTCCAGTCTCAGGATCAGGACTCTTAACTGTATTATTCTTTTTACTAAAAATAGAGGAAGGTGTTGGGAATTGAATCAAACACAGACATTATCTGGAATGTATTTTGGGGTACAGTCATTGCTATTTACTCCTTCCCTTCTCACTTTTCCTTGATTTCTAGGGCCCAGAGAAATTAGCAGAAAAGAATAAATCAGTAGTTGAAGCTTCCACTTCACTGAGAGTTGTCACGTTCATGCTTATATTATAGATCTCTTTGCTCAGTATAGTGTACCATTTGATTAAACAATGTTGATCAAGCTACCAGACTCTGCTCTTTGTGTGATCTAGACTTGCTAGTGAAACAGGTCGAGCCTATGTGTGAACAATCGACCACATGCTAGCTTATAGAAATGAACTGAACCACTTCATGAATTGAACGGTGCCTTGACAAGAGAACAGCTTGCCGAAGGTGTTATTTCAAGAACAGTTTCCAAATGATGAAATAATGTACTTTGGACTTGGTCTAATGACTATTTTCCAGGTAATAAGTAAGCGGTGCTCTGACATTCAGTGCTATTTTATCAGGATTTTCCTAAGGTAGAGGTGGCTTGAATGTACTACCCATCATCAAGGGACACATCCAAAGGATGGCCTTCTATGGTTTTGAGTCAGGAGTACTCTGTCTCTGCTAAAAATACCAAATGTGTGTGTATATATATATAACAGGCACGTGCCACCATGCCTGGCTAATACACACACACACACACACTCTATCAAATGTGTGTGTATGTGTGTATATATATATATATATATATATGCTTTGGTATTTATGTATAATATATACACATTTGGTTTATATATATATATATACGCATTTGGGGTGTGTGTGTGTGTATGTATGTATGTATGTATGTATGTATGTGTGTGGATATATATATATAAGCCAGGTGTGGTGGCACATACCTGTAATCCCATCTACTTGGGATGCTGAAGCAGGAGGATCACTTTAGCCTGGAAAGTAGAGGTTGCAGTGAGTCAAGATCGCACCATTGCACTCCAGCCTACTACCTACTCTGCTCTGCTCCTCCTGGCATTTTTGATTCTGATTTTTGGTGCTTCTGATCCCATTTCTTCCCTTCTTTCTTTTGGTCTTGCTGTGTCACCCAGGCTGGAGTGCAATGGTGTGATCTCGGCTCACTGCGACCTCTGCCTCCCAGGCTCAAGATATCCTCCTGTCTGAGCCTCCAAAGTAGCTAGGATTACAGATGCATGCTACCATGCCTGGCTAATTTATTTTTATTTTTATTTTTAGCAGAGAGAGTTTTACCATGTGGATCTGGTTGGTCTTGAACTCCTGACTTCATGTGATCCTCCTGCCTTGGTCTCCCAAAGTGCTAGGATTACAGGTGTAAGCCACCGCACCTGGCCTCTGATCTCATTTCTATTTAACTGTCTCTGAGCTCATGTTTCTTTTATTTCAAATCCCATTTGCTGCAAGATCATTTTCTGATCTCCATGTTTCCACAGCAGCTTGACAATCTGACCTAGACTCCAAACTTCAGGGATTATTAGCTCTTACGTAGGGTTTCAGTCTGAAGAACACAAACCTTAACACTTGGAGAAACTCAATATTCTGTAATATATTTTGTTGCTATGTAGATCGCTTCATATCCTTACAAAGAAAAACAGATTTAAATCCAGAAATAAGTGATTTAAAAATGTTTTCTTACAATGAATTTAAAAATAATTGGCCCTATCATGAGCAGATGTGAGAAAAAGAATAGAATGCCTTAACATTCTCTTTTTTCTGTAATAGTTCTGGAAAGTCTATAATTCATATTTTGAGAGGCCAGATACCTAAACATAATTGCACTTTTTCAAAAGAGAATCCAATGAACCATAACAGCTGGAGACCCAAGAGACGCTATATCACAATCAAGAACCATGTTTTTGACATTTACCATAGTTGTTTTGTTTTGTTTTGTTTTGTTTTGTTTTCTGTTCACAGTGCATTCGTGCCACCAATTCCAAATCCTAGAGTGGTAGAGGTGCTGCTAAAAACCTCAAAGCACCTCTACATATTTATGTGAACCTTCCTGCTTCCCCACATGCATTTCCCAGGTACATTTGCATATGGGTGACCCACCTGAATATGTTGGTTCTATGGAGAGGCAGGATGGAGTAAATGTTATGAGTAAAAAACCCTAGAGCCAGATTGCCTGGCTGCAACTTCCACACATCCACACCCAAAATGGCCATGGGTGCTGTATTGGTCTGTTCTCACACTTCTAATAAAGACATACCTGAGACTGGGTAATTTATAAAGGAAAGAGGTTTAATTGATTCACCGTTCCACATGGTTGGGGAGGCCTCATAATCATGGAAGAAGATAGAAGAGGAGCAAAGTCACATCTTACATGGTGGCAGGCAAGAGAGGGTGTGCAAGGGAATTCCCCTTTAAAAACTATTGGGTCTCATGAGACGTATTCACTATCACAAGAGTGGCATGGGAAAGACCCACCCCATGATTCAATTACCTCCCACCATGTCCCTCTCATTGACATATGGGAATTATGGGAGCTCTAATTCAAGATGAGACTTGGCTGGGGAAACAGCCAAACCATATCAGGTACGTTACTTGGCTTCACATCCTCATCTGTAAAATGAGCATAGTGACAATCTTTTAGAGCTAGTGTGTGAATTAAATGTGAGCAATAAATGGAGAGAACTTAGAACAGTTCCAGGCACCTTGCAAGGACTTCATATAAGTGGGCTGCAAATTAGTTTACATATTCTGGACAGTGATTTTTACAAGCTCTCCATGGTAACTGTTCTCCTTCAGCTAGAGTTTGTATATAAGGGATTGGGTCACAAAGAAGACAACTAAGGGATTTTTTAGCTGTAATTATTTTTTATTACTCTTGGAAGATTTTTCTATAGTCCTACTTGGAGACATGATTTTAATGAATCACCCTTTAATCATTCCATCCAATAATATGTTTTGCTTACTAATTTTTAATGCCTTGTTATATTACTATTCTAAGTACTCAACCCAATGTAAAAGCATTCTAATATATAATTTTTGTTGTTAAAAATGTTTTGATTTTAATAACAGAATTGAGACCTTTGTCAGATTAAGACTCACTAAATCTCATTGCTGGAATCATTGTGGCATCTAGTAAGTGTAAAGGAATAAGAATTAGGCCTTTGGTTTGTTTTGGGAGTGAAAGAGTTGCGAAGTTTAGCAATACTGTAATGTCATAGATACTATTTATTAGCTTCTCAGAGAGAAGTGTTTGGGTGCCAAATTGTTTATCAACTTGGAAAAGACAGAGACTAATAAAAGCACAAAAATAATAATCAGAATCAACTAGCATCCCTGTAACTGTAGGAAAAATTAAGAGATCATACCTAGAATAGTTCACAGGTGGCACAAAGCAAAAGGGAATAGGGGTGCAGCTGGCAGACACTGACTGAGTCTTCTCTGGGGGATGGATGGACCATGTGGGCCACTAGGCACCCAGAAGGGCATCAGCCAAGAGCTAGTATTTCCACAATGAGCTGATTCCAGAATCACAGCAGTGACAATGGCTCAGACGCAGGGCCTGCTGTGCTCACAGCTCTAAAATGAGAACACAATGCTTAAAGCTGCCAGTTGTCATCCCCGAAGTCCATTTTAGATTCTAAACAAAATGCTCCTTAGGAGGATTCTTCTCTACCACTGCCCCCTGTCATGGGTTTAACTGGCAAGATGGATCCATGTTAATCAGTTTTAAATGATACCCTTGGGTCTCTATAATCTTTTTCACAATTTATAATGCCCTAGTTCCTTGGGATATGTTGCCTCAAGAGAGGAGTTCTACTTACCTGAAAATTCCACTTAAGCTGAAATCCTTAATATTCAATTAATCTTGATTTCTTTAAGTATCTACAAGACTAATTTCACTTTCTTTCATTAGGAAAGTCCAAGGTAATGATTATGATTGATTTTATTTCTTTTCAATTTGGTGGCTAAAACTTTTCAAGACTCCAGGGTCACCCTTCCGAAAAGCATTGCCCAGACTTAGGACTATGAGGAGGAGGCAGGAGACTGAAAGAGCAGGACATCATGAATGTCACTAGAAATGTTTTTTATAAACTAAAATCTTTGATTTCACGTTTTTCCCCTAGGAGATTTGATCTCTCTCAATATTATACAAAGGAATACATGTGTATAGGGAAGTGAACATGATCACTGAGGGGTCTCTTTTAGAATCTGCTCTAGCAAATGTTTATCTGTAATTGAAAGAACAGAAAGTAGCTCAGCAGTAAACATTTGTTTGAGCCATTAACATCCTCTGAGCCACTGTTGTGGAGTGGTATCAGAGACCCAGGTAACACCTTGTTAATCTAATTACTAGTTACCCAAATCTAAGCTTATGACCTACCTGGGCCAAACAAATTAATCATTGCATATTCCATCTGCACAAGTGCTAGGTAGATTCAATTTAGATCAGAGAAGCTTTTGTGCCACTACAGGTGTACATGGAGAGACAGAAGAGATGAGAAGAAAGACAAAAATATCTCAACATACGGGTAGGGATGAAACTGACAGATGGGGACCATCGTTGTTTTAGAAAGGCAGATTGGAGAAGAGAAAGACATTTCAACCAAATTCATGGATACGGTGTGAAATTATGCCGTAACTGTTGAATCTTAATACCATGAAACAATTCTCCTTTTATCCTATTCCTCTGTATTTTGAAGAAAGGTAAGGAAATATATATATATATATATATATATATATATATATATATATATACATGGAATAATTTCAGGGGAGGACACATTCCTTCCACTGCCATCTTATAGGAAGCTCTCCAAGGAGCTTGTCACCTAAGCATTTAAAATTCCACCATAAATTTTCACCTTCAAATTTTACCACTGTCCTCTGCTAAAAAGATTCAAGCCTTTCCAGGAATGGTAACATGAGAGTAAAAATTACTTTTTCATTCTTTTCTAGTAATAATAATAATAATAAATCCTGCTACGATTGGTTCATGATTGAAAATAGCTGAGGGGGCTTGTTCTTGAATGTAAGAAAAGCAATCACTACTGAGACCAAGGGATCAGGGAGATGGGAGGACCCAGTTCATGAATTTCACCTGTTTGACAATCTAGCCCAAGGCAAGACCTGGAGATGTCCTCCCACTGCTCTTAGGAATCTGTGATTATCAGTCATGGGGACCTCTGACATGGGAATGAGAATTTCCCTTAGACTCATACAATCTTATACAGAAAAAAAAAAAAAAAAAAAAAAGTTTACAGATCTAGTTTAGCTCCTTACTTTTGTTAAGACCAAGAGACGAAGGATCCACAATCACACTGAAAGTTTATCAGCAGAGCTAATACTAAAATCAAGGGCTCTGATATCTGATTCAGTGTATTCAACTAACCTCCAACCCAATTCCTGCCACCCATATCATTTCATTTCAAACAGGGATATGTAGAGGAGATTCTCCATGACAGCAAGGAGGGAGGGACCTGGCCATATCTCCACTTGCTGTTACTTACTAATGCCTCAAAGGACGATGTTGTATTCTGCCTTATGTTTCCCCCCAAAAAGGCTTTTTAGCTGCGGAGCTAGAATATTCATATTTCAGAAGTAATTGTGATATCTTCTGAAAGACACCAGACCAAGTGTGTCTACACCTTCAGGTGATGTCTTGATAAAAACCAAGAAGCTCCCCAGCAGTCATCGGAAGCAGTGGGTTCCTCACATTCAAATCATTTCCAAGTTGCTGCTTGGCCATTCTTGCCCAAGGCTCTTGCTAATCTTGTTTGTACTTAACACACTGCAGGAAGACATGCTGGATGTGGCCATGCTAATCAGGCTGTTTCAGCAGGTGCTGCCATAGCAGTGGCTGGTTTTAGCGGGCTATCACAATTAACAGTAAATGAGGTGGACATAGCCAAAGCTACAGCAGGAGACAGGATTCTGCCCTTCTGGGCAGAAATCAGGAAAAGGGGTTTTTATTATAACTCAGTGAATGACAGAATCTCTTTCAGAGAAAGAATACTACCAAAGGAAAGAGGAGTTCATCATGGACACATATAAAATCAGGGTTCTAAGGCAACATTTACCACTGTTCACATAACACTTTCAAGGTAAAAAAGGGCCCTGACTGGAGATTTCTCCTCAGTAAGAAAAATAGACCCATCAAACTAATGATGTCATTAGCCATTTTTTTCCATGCTTCCCAAACAACCATCTGATAAGCAAACTTTCTCCTAGATTTGTGTTTCCAAGGGAATATACTGGTCAAGAGACCTTCCTGAGAGTTTGATAAGTAAGAACTAGCAAAGATCAAAGACAAGCTCTTGGCATACCTGGATTTGGAAAACTAAAGACCGGATGTAGAGGTAGTGAATTCATCTCGTCTCTACCAGGACAGATTAGGTCTGGGCAGGATTAGGGTTAGGGTTAGGGTTAGGGTTAGGGTTAGGGTTAGGGTTAGGGTTAGAACAGGCCTGTTCAGGGCTTGTTTCCTTGCTTGCAAATGGCTCTTTTTTTTTTTTGTATATGTAGATGTTATAAAGAATAACAACCTGAACACTGAACATCAGCTCCAAGAAGACACCCTGGAAAAGGACATTGTTGGAAATCTCTGCTAAGTATCATGGACTTAAAGTAAAAGTAAAAAATAGTACCTGTCTCCTTAGATCTCTTGTTTTTTTAGTCATCTTATCAATCGCAATGTTGAGAGGATCTCCTTTTTCTTTTCTTCCAGTCTATTAAGAAAAAAGAAATAATTACTGATTTAGAATATTCAATGTTAGAGACATTAAAAGTTCAAAAAAATCAGGAAAACATGAGATGTCGAATTCAGCCATTTTTTTAAAAAAGATTATTTTCAATACATAATTAATAACATGATTTAGCCTTTAAAGTTGTTTTTCCTGAAATAAGAATTAAAATTGATAAAACCAATACATTTTCGGGATGGTTACACATATGTCCATATTCAACTCCACACAAATTTTTGTCCCTTCTCCTCTAGACGCTTAGCAGTTAAGTAAATACAACAAGAATGTTTTGGTTTTGCCCTCAAATACAAATGCTTTGTGTGTTTATATTGTGTAAGCACATTTCAGAATAGAAGATAATTGAGGTAGTTAAAACTACATAGAAAAAGATTTTAAGTAAATCACCAGAATTCAGAAGTTTATACCAATATTTTTAAGCCATATTGCAACTTCTGTACCAAATTCAAAAGAGATGCTTTACTAGAAAATACAGTCTTGCTAATCTCTGCTCTGTCATGTAGTAGAATGCTAAAAACGATAATAAGCAACCCACAGCTTGAGGTCGTGAGGAAAATTTCCCTTATGACTGTAACAGGCAGAGACAGAGGGGAAAAAAAGTCTTCTTTAATAAATTATTCACTTGGAAGTTTCACTGGTTTCCTATTTCTTTTCTTTTTCTTCTTTTTTTGCTGGGTACGGAAAAACAATTAAAACTCAACAGAAAAAACAAAACAAAACAAAACAAAAAAAAACGTTGTCTTTTTAAAAGAGCAACAAGATTCCCATGGATGGAAAGCTCTATAAACTTTATGGATGAAAATTATCTTCCCCTTAAAAGATAAATGTTTTCAAAAACCTTGTCAAATCGATTAAATTATCTGAATTTTAGTCAAATGCTACAGATTTATTTATAATGCTGGTGGCAAGTCAATTCTTGTGGCCTACTCAGTCTCTGTAAAATCATATAGGTCTCTGTAGTAATTGGCATATATGATAAAATGTGATCCCAGATCATAAGTTGTGCCTAATAGGATAACATGATTTGACAATGCATAAAAATTACCATCCAACAGGTTTCTAAATGTTCTCTTTCCATGACAAAATCCTGGACACAGAAGGCTGACACACACACACCAGCTCTCCATAGCTGGGTTTAAAGTAATCACTCTTCTCGGCTACTTGCTTAATTAACTATTTTTTTCTGAACAAATGTCTGATGCACAGCCCTATAGGGTTTTCATTAAAAAGCCCAAACCAAGGCATATGTGCATATATTTTTAGCCTTCTGAAACCCTACAAGTCCCCATCATCCTTTCCCACTCCCTAAACTCATACACTCACTCTTTCAGATGTAGACATTAAGGTTTGTAAGTAGAAAGAGCTTAAAATACAGTGGCTAACATTTTACAACTTTGAAATATCAGCCTACAAACAGCTCCAAGAAAACAAAAGTATATGGAGGAGACTAACGTGCTGCTCTATCTTTCAAGGGAATATGGTTGCACAGCGAGTGTGGCTTCAATGCTCTGCCTCTCCAAGTTCAGATGTGCCACAAATTCAGCAGCCAAAGGCTATTCCTTTTCTGTTTGGTTCTCTCCTTGCAAGTAGGTTGTCTGCCATCAAAATACAGGGCACCTTTGTGGAGCTCTGGACCATGATAATTCTGAAAAATCATGATTTCCTATGGCCTTTTCATTTATTAGAATAATAAAACTTCAGAAAATTAAAAGATATGAGTTTGGATTAAAATGTGGCTCCAACAGATGGAGGGTAGGTAACAAAACTTTTCAAAGTAAAAAGAAAAATTTGAAACATATCAGATACAAAAAATAATTACTAAGTGAAGGTAAATGGTAGGCTCTGGGCTCATTCCATCCTGCCAGTGCCATATTATGTAACTATTTTTCCGATGAGAAGAATGAGGATCAAATGGGCCTGGGACTGGTATGAAGAGAGTGAAAGGGAGAGAGGGAGTATAATTTAGACCTAAAATTTAAGGTGGCACCAAGGAACTCAGTCATCAAGATAAATAATATTTTAATGTTTTGTGTGTGTGTGTGTGTGTGTGTGTGTATTTGAGAGAGTGTCTTGCTCTGTCACCTAGGGTGGAGCACAGTGGCATAATCTCAGCTCACTGCAACCTCTGCCTCCCGGGCTCAAGCAATTCTCCTGCCTTAGCCTCCGGAGTAGCTGGGATTACAGGCATGCGCCACCAAGCCCAGCTATTTATTTATTTACTTTTTTGTATTTTTAGTAGAGATGGGGTTTCACCATATTGGCGAGGCTGGTTTTGAACACCTGACCTTGTGATCTGCCCGCCTCAGCTTCCCAACGTACTGGGATTACAGGTGTGAGGCACTGCACCCAGACTAATGTAATATTTTTAAAAATCAAAACGAATGCAAAGAAATCCATGTGAAAATAAAAGATCAAAAATTTAAATAAAGACAGAATCCAGTAGGGCTAGGATTAGGGTAGGGCAAATATGGTGAGTTGTGCAAATGTGGCATCAGATGACATTTTAAGCTTAAAAAAATGGGGGATATATTCATTCTCTAAAAATTATTGTTTATCTAAAATTCACATTAACTGGGCATCTTGTATTTTTAGGTGCTAAATCTGACAACCCTACCCCCAGGGAAAAGAGTCATGTTTAAGATTGTAACTGGGGGTGGTTACAGACACATGTGGGATGCTTGGTTGCCCCATTCTGTGAGCAGAAGGGCAACATGTGGGATATGTATTCCTCCTGGCATCAGTATCCTGCAACTGTAAAACACACATCCCTTAGATGAGAAGCATCCTGATAGTCACTGTGGGGAATACATAAAAAGTGATAGTCATGATTCTCACCATCAAAGAGCTCCCGATACAGGGGAGTAGACCAGAACACAAGACTAACAAGACCAACAACTGTGCAGAGATTAGCACTCTCCATGACTGAGTTGCTCAGAAGAGGGAGAAGACATTGCCTTTGGGAAGTCAAGAAATCTCACAGAGGAAAGAGAAAATTAGCTGGACCTTAAGCCATGGGTAAGATTAGAATAGGAAAGAGAGAGGCACTTTGACTGGCAAAAAGAAAGTCATGTAGACAAGAAGGCAAGATGAGCTCTGGGAGGGCAATGGTGAAATGAGCGAGCTTTTTCTCCATGATGTGAAGAGATCAGCTTGACTAGCTACAGAGACAACTTATTTTTATGAGAGCTTCTTTTTATAGTGTCATTACTACTGATGGTATTTTGATCTGCAAGTCCAGAGAATCTCTGGGAATATTAGTCATTCCATGTCACTCTTGTTCAGATTCGGTTTGTGTAATATTTGTGATCCTGGGTTTTTTCCAACCTCAAAGTCTTTGGCTGAAAACAATTCAGAAATGCAGTTGACTTGGGTGCCATATTTGTTGTCACTGTACATGAAGGCTGCGGAATGTTAAAATAAGGACTGGGGTTTAGGAAATTTGGGCCACTGGATGGGACAGTCAATTCATTTGCCCTTTCTTAGCTCCAATTTTTTAAAAATAAGGTATTTGTGCAGGAATAACAATAGTAGCTTGTCAACACTCAGCTCTGCACAGTCAATGGGGACCTGGAAGCCATTACGTCCCACTTTCCTCAGCTCTGTATGTCTAAATGTGGCCATAATTTTAAATTCATCAGTTTAAACTGGACGGGAAGCCAGCCACTGAGAGTGAGACAGAGCGAGGAAAAGAGAGAAGGAGATAGACAGAGACAGAGAAGGAGTTGGAAGAGGAGGAAGGGAGAGAGCAATGAGGCTAGTGGAGAGGGAGGAAGAGAGGAGAGGAGACTTGCCTCCTAGTGTCAGCTCCCTATTATCAGCCCCCACGATCCTGGACTAGCCATTTACCCCCTGCTTTTTTAAAAAGTCTGAGTTTTGTCATAAGCACAATGGATAGCCTAACATATGCTCTGTCTTCTTCACAAGGTTAGCAGGATGATCAATCACAATGTCAACATGCTAGAAACAATAAAAGACATTAAGACTATTCAGGGTAATTAGGAAAGTATTTTTGCTGTGGAAAAACAATGAAAGAATTGATTTAGAAACTACATAGGAACTATTTTTGGATTACCTGTCCTTCTGCTGTCTCCATCCAGGGAGATAATGTACATAAACCTTGCCAAAAACTGGAATCCCTAAAGAAAAATTTCTCTCTCTCTCTAAAGAAGGAATATTTGGGGTAATTCATTTTAAATACGTAACTAGTCTGAGGTGTTTCTAAGAGGTGAAATAAGGGGCAGAACCTCCAGTTTAGTCTTTTACACAGTAGGTTATGGGTCATATTTGTCAAGTAACTAAGGATTTGATCATCACAAGCACATTCTAGTTCCCTGAGAATCAACCAGAAGCCTTACCTAGCTCTCCATCTCTGACCCTCCAGGGTCTACAAATTAGAAATAGTTTAACAAACTGAAGTGAAGGCAGATCTAAGTATTTATTTTGTCATCATCACCTAATAATAAAGGTAAAATGTGTGGTGTTAAGTCAGTCATCTAATTATTCCGTTTTTGCTGAACAGAAGGAAACAAAAGCCAATTAGTTGTAACTACTCTCTGCCAATAACCACCTAAGTGACCTGGGAACTTCTGTAGACTCCAGACTTATCATCTGTAGAATGAAAGGGCCAGGGATGAATTATGGAATTGTGAAATATGAGAATCAGAAAAACCATCAAGAGCCTGTAACTATCCTTCCCTGTTACAGGGAAACAGTCATAGCACTGCAGAAAGGGCTGGGAATTGACAGGTAGTTGAAATTTTTCTCATCTCTAAAACGTGGCTAAGTGCTTGCTTTATGGAATTATTGTGAGCATAAAAAGAGATGGGCCCCGTAATGTGTTTGGCCAGTACCTACCCAGCAGAGTTATCTCGGTCAATGCCAGCTGTCTTTCCTTGCTCGCCCCCTCATTCCCCTCAAAGATAAGGACATCAAGGTCTAGAGAGATGAAGTGACTGATTATGATCACCTGGTTCATTAGTATCTGACCAGCACCTCCAGCCTCTCAGCCAGGGCTTTTTCCATTCCGTATCTAAACCATCTCCCTTCTCTAACTTCCAGGGTTCTATGATTTTATGGTTTCGTGTGTTTCTCTTCAAAGGCTACCAATAAAATCTCACTTTGAGGTGTATTCCCTCTGTCACTTTTTGTCATAGACTTTGGATGGCTCTTTTGAACCTCCTCCCCTTTTCTCCTTTATCTTTACCGGCAGAGAATGAGTGTGTAATAGAGATAGCCATTTAATAAATATCATTATTAAAAAAAGAATCCAGGCGGGAGTACTCTCCACATTGCTGTGGGCACCTTCCCTTGTTGCCATCTGTTGTGCTAGGGAGGTGCATGTTTATTAAACTTTATTTGTTTTAGTCTTTGAGCATTATTTTACAAAACACATTTGGGGTAGATCTATGGCTTGAATTGAGGAGAGTGAAGGGAATAAATTTCCTGACTCGGATTTTTAATAGGTCTTTTCTTCTCCCATCCTCTGGCTCTCAATTCAAGTCCAGTTATCTAAAGTATCAGATATTATCTTGAAGACCTTCATATTTCCAGTTTATCCTTAAACAGAAGGATTAGGCAATTAATAGAAATTTCTATTTTTACAATTAATCTTCAGAAAAGGAACAGCATTTTATTTCAACAATTTCTTTTTAATAACACTGCTCTTTGCCCGTTTGCAAAATAAAGTCCCCTCCTTTGGCCCACTTTGGATAAGGATCCCCACCCTACTCTCTTACTGTATGAATATCCATCACCCCTTCTGAAAATCTGAAGATGTTTGTAATGGATTTATATCAACATGCCGAATTCTGACCCCTTATAAAACAAAAAGCAATGAGAATTATTCATTTATAAATCTCTGAAAATGAGTATTTATTTAAAGGCGATTCCCCTCCCAGCCCCTCATCCTACCCTAAACACATAATCCAGTTCTGGGGGTCTCTCATGGAAGCCCTGGGAATATAAATCTCCCATCTTGGTACTTCCATTGGGTCCATGGTTGTGCATCGACCAGGTTTCAGGGCGCTGTATTAATATGTAGGACATGCTTGTAAGAAGGCAGATGTTTACCACTTCCTTCCTTCCCCTGAAGGGACCTGCACACATGACTGAATGTATAAGGAATCTTCAACATATTGTGTAGCTGTGACTCTAATATATTGGATGTTTCAGGAGCTAATCAAATGCCCTGTCTTCAAATTGTTGTCATTTGAAAAAAGTGGAAGTCAAAATCATCAGAATGGCAGAAAGCAATAATATTCCATGCACTCTATCTCCAACACAGTCTGCTGTCATTTAAACCTGTGATTTAGACAACAGGGGGGAGAAGAAAAAATCATGTATTGATCCAGCAGTCACATTATCATTTTTAGAGAGTCGTCCACCTACCCTCAAACCCTGCATACAGAAATCAGATCCTTATTACAAACAGCACCATTATTTATAGAACCTTGAACATTTCATAATATCTTTATATTATGTATAATATAATAGTTGGAGCATGTGAACCTTTCAAAATATACCTTTTCACAAGCTAAGGACATTTCTCTAAAAAGAACTGGCAGTATCTCTTTAGAATGGATGAAAGTTCAACAGTGGCCACAAAGCAAAATGATCATCAGGATCCTCTGACCACATCACAACCCGGGGCTTGCTTGGTGTCTGAAGCAGTGGTAGGGATAGGAAGGAGGTAAAGGTGGACAGGGAAACATTCATGTATCTCTGACTCTTTTCTGCCAGACTACATTTATTTTCAAGGAAATAATCAATGTATATTGCAAGAATATGGTAATACTGGTGAGACTTCCAGGCCCTACCCAGGAGTGGAGCAACCTCAGGATATGCCTTGGACGGTGCCCAAAGCAGGACCGGTTCAGGGAGATCAACCCCTGTTCTCATCCCCCCATCAACCCACCTGTGTTATTTTGGTAGCAGCCTTCTTAACTCCCAACCAAGATTCTGTGGGCAGAGAACAAACTTATAATAATATCCAAACCCGTGAGAATCAGCAGTAGAATCACAGGTGGTAGGAAGAATTATTAGGAGGGAGGCATATTTTCCCACTGAGATTGATAAACTGGTAGTAGATAAACCTTGAACTACTTAGGGAGTCTCCAAAAGCAGACTCCACAAAAAGAGAAGCATAGCTGAAAGAAGGAGGGGGAGAAAGAAGGGCAGAGGAAGACGAAGAAAGAGACAGGAGGGAGAAATTATGAGAGAAACTGTGGCAAGACAGGGATGAGGAATTGGAGAAAAATAAATTTAAGGGAAGAGGAAGGAGGAGAAGAAGAGAGTCAGCTTTTGGGGTCAAATCAAAATGGTTCGCATTTTCCATTACATACTCTTATGAATAGTTCATTTGAGCTGCTCTCACAAAAGTACCATAGACTGGGTGGCTTATGACAACAGGAATTTATTTCTCACATTTCTGGAGGCTGCAAAGTCCTAGATGAAAGCATTGGCAGTCCTCTGTGTCTGGTGAGGGCCCACTTCTTATTCCTAGAGGGCTGTGTTCTTTCTGTGTGTTTACATGGCTAAGGGGACAAGGAAGTCCTCTGGGGTCTCTTTTACAAGGGCGCTAATTCCATTCGAGAGATCTCCACCCTCATGATATAATCACTTATCAAAGGCTACACTAATCCCATTCGTGAGACCTCCACCTTCATGACACAATCACTTATCAAAGGCCTCCACCTCCAAATACCATCACAATGGAGGTTTCAACATTCGAATTTTGAGGGGACACAAACATTCCGTGTATAAAACACACTAACTTATAAAATAATTGTTTTGCTTGTCATTATCTCCTTAGATCCTGGAGTAGTGCCTGGAATGTAACAGGTATTCAATTAATTTTTCTAAGTCAATGAATGAAACACTTGACCTTTTGAATCCAGTTGCACCTAAAGCCGTAAGTATCTATCCATGGGTTACCTGGTGCCATGAGTTAATAAATGCCTCCATGTTTGTTAGTGTAGCATTTCTGTCAGTTACAAAGAAGGGGTCTTTTAAATCAGAGATCTTAAAATACAAAGCCACAATAATTTGAAAGCAGAGTGGTGGAGGTCGGGGGAGATCTCAGGCAAGGTCTGGAGCACTGCGTGGGGTTGACGTCTTGGCAGGGCATCCAGGTTCATTCACAGGGTTTTCTCTAGCACTAATTACTGACCCAGCCTTAACTCTTAATATCATAGTTCTCCCCTAAATCCAGTTAGTCACTAACCTTGAGAAACTGCCCACCAAAAAAGTCTATAAGGATTCATACTGTTCCTCAAATCTCTCTTTCCATGACATTCACCCATCCCAGTGGAGATCTTCAATGCCACAGCATCCTCTGTTGATTGCATTCCCTCATCATCAGTATGATCTGCTAAGAACAAGCTTTAACTTCCTCAGCTTAGTATTCATCAATTCTTATTTAGATTTTACTGAAGTCCTATTTTTTTAATCTTTTGTCTTTTAACTTTTAGGTTTGAGGGTACATGTGCAGGTTTCTTATATTGGTAAACTCGCGTCGCAAGGATTTTGTGTGACACATGTTTTGTGTCACACACATGTGTCACACCACATCCTTCATTCAGATAGTGTGTCAAACAGTGCAGACATGTTGTGGCATGAGTTTACTTATATAAGAAATATTTTGCCAGGTGCAGTGGCTCATGCCTGTAATCCCAGCACTTTGGGAGGCCAAGGTGGGTGGATCATGAGGTCATCCTGGCTAACACAGTGAAATCCCTTCTCTACTAAAAATACAAAAAATTAGTCAGGCGTTGGGGCACGTCCATGTAATCTCAGCTACTCGGGAGGCTGAGCAGAGAATCGCTTGAACCCAGGAGGCGGATGTTGCAGTAAGCCGAGATCATGCCACTGCACTTCAGGCTGGGCAACAGAGACTCTGGCTCAAAAAAAAAAAAATTTTATCACTAGGTACTAAGCTGATCCTCTCCTTCTTCCCATCTGCAAGTAGACCCCAACTTCCGTTGTTCCCCTCTTTGTGTCTATGTGTTCTTGTTATTTAGCTCCTACTTATAAGTGAGAACATGTGGTATTTGGTTTTCTGTTCCTGCATTAGTTTGCTAAGGATAATGGCCTCCAGCTCCATCCATGTTGCTGCAAAGGACATAATCTTATTCTTTTTTGTGACTGCATAGTATTTCATGGTGTATGTAACACATTGATGGGCATTTAGGTTGAGTCCCTGTCTTTGCTATTGTGAATAGTGCTGCAATAAACATATTAGTGCATGTGTCTTTGTGGTAGAATGATTTATATTCCTTTAGGTATATACCCAGTAATGGAATTGCTGTGTCAAATGGTAATTCTGGTTTTTTTTTCCTTGGGCCTACATTTTAGGCCTCAGAGTCTGGTCTCCCTCTCATAGTGGTCTAATTCTAATCTATTTGTATTTTCTCAGCAACTCACAAACTTCCTGCTTCTTTATAGGCTCACATTGATTACCTGGCTGAAAGGGGCCATTCCTTTTCTAACTCACAATTCACCTAGCCAGGTTCTACCCATTCTTCAAAGAAAAGCTAAAAATCCCCCTCCTCTGACCACATGCCTCATGTAGGTAGTGTGCCAAACAGTGCATATATTTACAGTATACTACCTGGTGATACCAAGTAAGTTTTTGTGGGGCTGCAGAATAGAACCCAGGTTTTTTGTGGTAGAACATGCCTGCTTTTATCCCGAAGAACTCAGAATGAAACTCTTAAGACATACTCAGAAAATGCTTGTTTATAGATAGAAAGATAGATGGCCCAAGTAGGCATCTGGTGATAGGCAGCAGGTATGAAAGGGATAGATGATTTGGAAAATATGGAGTCCTAAAAATAAATTTCACCCACTTCGCAATTTGCTGATCAAAGCCATAGGAAGTAGTTGGCACCTGTGTAAGGTTACAATTCTTACTCCTTGATTTATTTTATCAACACAGGTGTAGTCCTCAGTGATTACTTGCCAGGCAACCCTGCATAAAAGACATTTTTCATAGTGCCACCCCTCCCTGACCCCAACTTGGGTGATTACTAAAAGCTGGGGTTAATTAACCACATCTCCCTTCTAAGCCTGTAAGAGACCATGAACTGAGCAAACTGCTAAAAAATGCCATTTCATCTTTACAGTCGAGATGAAAGTAGTCAAGGCAAAGTGCAAATTCCCATTGATTTTATACACACATACACACACTCATACCCAAACCGAATAAATAATTTAAATTTCAATGAAATTTAAAGTTCCATTTCATTTTTAAATGCATATTCCCCAAACCACTCAGCTATAGTTAAAGCTTTCAACACCTAAAGAATCCCTAGAGTCTGGCATTTTCTACCATCTCAAAAAGAGGTCAATAACTGGGTTCTCATTGCTGAGAATTCACAGAAATCAGAAAACATTCAGGCAAAGGGTTGCCTTAATTTATGGGAAGTGTGCCTATGTGGGGACCCACAGCCTTGGCCTCCCTGCGCCTCATTTACCATTCTTTCTATCGAGAGCCAGTTCACGTTGTAATTCCTCCATCACCCCTTCCCTGCCCTCCCAGTTCACAGAAACCCAGCCTCTTCTGTGTGCCTATAGCCATCTCTACCCACTTATTTGGTTCTTCATAAATGATTCTCACCAAGGAAATCATTATATATTGTGCAAACCTCTTGCATTGTTCATTGAATTTCCGATGTCACATGGTATACAAATAGCATAAGCTGCATCATTACAATCCTGTAGTGTTCAGAAATTTGTCATGAGTGTGTGTGTGTGTGTGTGTATATATATATATATATATATATATATATATATATATATATACATATATTTCCAATTAAAGGCACAGTCGCCCAAGGACAGGAAAGTGTCAGACCATTACATTTCCTTGAAATTCTGAAGGCTCTGGCACAGTGCTATACACAGAAAAGGTGCTAAGTAAATTAGAAATATGTATAGATATGTACCTATAAATATGTATTGGCTATAAATGGAGTAATTAGTATTCTAGCTGCTTGGCTTAATTAAATGATGCAGGTCTTTGGAGACAAGGTAGGTGCCGAGGTGGAATTGGTGGCCTGTTGTGTCTTCACCAATGGTGGCGTCATATTGTTGCCTGGTTTCATCCCCTTTTTACACTTTCTACACTCATTCTCTTTCTTCCCTGCTCAAATACCTCCCCTGTGCAGGAAAACGATGGAAATTCCAAGGAGCCGAAGCTTTTGATTATATGCATAGGATTAAGATGTATATACCCTTGGAAGAAGAAGTATAAAGAGTAAATGGCTTTTATCAAAGTAGTGACAGGTGGGAGTAGATAAACTTGAAAACACTAGGAACCGAAAGAGAACAGGTTTGATCAAATGGTGCTTTGAAGAGATGAGAAGAACGCTTAATGGAACACAGAGGCAGGATGTACTTGAGAACACCTGGGACCTTTCTTACTGCCAGCCCCACAGCAAAGGAAAGTGAGGAAGACATGTGGGTACCAGTGGGCAGAAGAAATACAACGTTTGGGAGCCCCAAGGACTCTTTGCGTCCTAGGGATTCCCAAAGGTATCTCCATTCTAGTGCCAGAGCCAGGGCTGTTTTGCCTGCCCGAATCAACTCTGACCTCTCTTCGCCTTGCCAAAGCCTGTGAGGATGACTTCTTCCTCTCCACTCTGGCAGCCCCACCTTTTAATCTCTCGCTTAGTTTTCTCCCTTTTATGTCCCCCTCCAAGATGGCAGCACTGTCTTCAAAGCAAACACACAGGTCTCAAGCACTTTAATTCTTAACATTATAAGGGAGCTAGCAGAGAATCATGTCTTCTTTTTAATTATATGGACAGTCAAAATATTGACCCAAAGAAATATTGTAGCTATTTCCACACTAATAAACCCCAATCTAGAGCTGCTAACCTTCCTGTTAGCCCACTTATGTTGTCTCTTGCTTTCTTTGGGCAAAGCTTATCAAGCTATTTGCTCTTCCTCCACTTCCCAAACAGATTTCTAAGCTGGGGGAAGGCCAGGCTGCCCCCTTCCCAGCACCAACACCCAGGAGACTACCACCTCCTGAACACGAAGGAGCAAGCCACTGGCACTCCTCAGGCTTAGGTGAATCAGGGACCTCATGGAGCATGCTTGGAATCTGCCAGACTAGTACTATCTCCTGGGGCACTCCCTCACACTTGGAACCAATGAAAACTTTATGAGGCAAAATGGAATTTTTGTAGCATGACAGTTAAAAATTAAACTAAGTAGAAAGCAGGCCGAAACCCTGGAACACATGTCTCACATCGTCCCAAATATTTCTCACTATGTGGCTCCCATAAACACCATCTGCTGTGTTAATTTGTAAAGAATTACAAGGTTCTTAAAATTACACTTTGCTCTCTGTAGCGTACACTGTGTCTATGAAGGGGGAGACTTGAGAATGTATATTACATCCAGTCAGACGCTGAGATCTTCCTCCCTGTGCTGGGATCTAACTGCAAGTTTGCTAAGTCTGCGTGGAATCTTAAGAAGTGCACTGCATTCTCTCCAGACCAGCCATAGGGAAAGAAAAAAAAAATAAAAAATAAAATAAAATACTCTCAACAAAACCCCTTGCCTGGGTTATAATCCTAGAAGCTTATACCTTTTCAAATTCTGTATCTCACATTTCGCTGGATTCTTATCATAATACGAAGTCTTTGGTTGAAGGTGAAAGAGGCTGAACAGCCAAAATTGGAAGAGACTTCTTGGGAGAGACTTGAGTCCCCACTGCTGGCTCCTGACCTCCAAGGCCTCCTCAGAGTCCTGGGGGGTGGCTGAGAGTTGCTCAGTTCCTCTCTGTATACTTAGAAATCCAGAAGAGCAACATCTCTTCCCAAAAGTACATCTCTAACAATGCAAGACATTGGTGAATGACTGCTAATGAAAACTTTCAGGTAAATTAAGTCCTCAGGGTGCTGCTGGTTAAATAGTGATAAATGGTGGCTAAAAAATGAGAAAATAAATAGGAGAACCTTAGACTTAATAGTCCATAGGCTAAAAACTGTGAATATGAGATAGTTATGACACATGCAGGCTCCTGGTCCCTTTGCCAAAAGACTCTGTTTCCAAATCTCCAGCGTAGGGCAAGTAAATTTTCCATTTTAATAAACATTGTTAAATTATAGATAAATCCTTGAAACAGGAGGATAGTTCAATGGTTTCCAAAGCAAGTAATCATTTGATTAATCAGTCTCTCCAACTGTGGCCTAGGAATCTGTATTTTCATATCTCTTTTGAAATTTCATTGTTTAATCTAATTTGGGAACTGAATTCTTGCAACCATTTACTGGAAATACACCTGACATAGAGCCAAAATCCACAATTAATGCAATTCTGCTTAATTCCCAGTGAATTAGTCACTCTATCTAAAAAACATGAGATTCTAAATCAAACCACTTAATTAGAAGAGAAAAGCCATACTTTCTGAAAAACTAAAACAATACAGACTAGGCATACCCTGTAACAACATTTCAAAATAGTCCCTGCACAACAAAAGAAAAAGCTATGCCAGCTTCCCAAATTATTTGCCTGTTATTGTCATACCTACATGCAGACATCAAATACGGTTAGCTGAGATGATGGACAAAGAGATAAAAGTGACTGCTGATCTTACTAAGGAATAAAGAGCTTAATAAACTTTTGCAAGTTTACAAAAATAAAACCAAAAAAACAGAATCCTGATCCAGGCAATATTTCAGAGCTTCTGCTGGTAAACCTGTCTACACTATGCTGATTTCCTAACATTTTCTGAAAATGTACTCCCAAGTTCCTCTTCCCATGGTCCCAACCCTTCTGTTCCCTTGCAATTATGCCCCAGCCGTCAAGAAGAAGAGTTTCTCTGTGCACCTCATAATAATCTCCTATATCCCACATCTGCCTTCTTCCCCATCCTGAAGCATCCTCTACAGCCAAGATAAAATCCTCCATCTCCCTGAGCTCACAGCCTACACGGAATTTCCTTCCTGATACCACAACAGATCAGTCCTCTCTGATATCGGGCAGAGGCATCCCTCTCAGACAAATCCCTGAATATCCTTCCTGGGGAAAGCTGGCACCGAGGGGTCTCACCCCACATCCCACATAGTCAGATACCTGGCTGTAGCTATTCGCTGTCTTCCAAGCCCTGATGAAAAATGTAGGAGTAGGGCGAGCGCGGTGGCTCACACCTGTAATCCCAACAGTTTGGGAGGCTGAGGCAGGTGGATTACCTGAGGTCGGGAGTTCAAGACCAACCTAACCAACATGGAGAAACCCCGTCTCTACTAAAAATACAAAAAAATTAGCCAGGTGTGACAGCACATTCCTGTAATTCCAGTTACTCAGAAGAAGCGGAGGCAGGAGAATTGCTTGAACCTGGGAGGCAGACGTTGCGGTAAGCCAAGATCGCACCATTGCACTCCAAAGCGACAAAAGCAAAGAGCGAAACTGTGTCTCAAAAAAAAAAAAAAAAGAAAGAAAGAAAGAAAAGAAAAGAAAAGGTAGGAGTAGGGCTAAAGGTGGGTTCTTGAAGCTTCTCTATTCACTCAGAATAAGCTGAGCTGACTGAACTACTGTTCCTTCTAATTATGTCATCAGCCCTATGGAAAACTGGATTTTTAACACTCAGTATAAGAAACTATTGGAGTAGGTTGAGAATAACTCCTAAACTGTCGATGATGCATTTGTCAATTGTATATACAACACAGTCGAGTAAAATAAAAATGTGATCATATTTGAATATATGTGTATATGAATGAATGAGAGAGAGAGAGAGAGAGAGAGAGAGAGAGTGTGTGTGTGTGTGTGTGTGTGTGTGTGCAAGTTCATCTGACATTATCCCTTCTCTGTTATTTATAAGCAGGTACTCTCCCAGGAGACAGAGTATAAACTATGTCAGGGAAAGACCACATCTCCCACCACACCTCCCAGTGTCAGGCACAATACCCCAAAAAGGAGTTTCCCTTGTTCAATAAAGTCTTATAGTGACATTAAATCTGGGAGCCAAAATGTTAAGGCCAGGTTTCTCTTGGCAATAGATGAGAGGTGGGACCGTAGACCACTGAGGAAGATAAATTCTAAATCTCATTTCTTTCAGAATCTCATATCCACCTGCTTAGTTGCACCCATAGCTACCTATCTGGCCATATGCAGCCATGCAAAGCCATAGTGCTTCATCTTAGCCTCCTATGACACTAAGACTAGGGCAGGGGAAGATTATGTTTTGATAAATAAATCAATGTTATCTCATTTTACCTTTTTATGTAAAATCACAATGCAAATGCAATTTCCAGTTTTCCCACTTCCTCAACCTTCAGGCTCTTCCTGATGCTTTCCCTTGCTTCAGAGTTTTTGAAGTAGACACAGACTTAGCTGCTTAGTTGTGTGAGGCTGAGCAATTTTCCTAAACTCGCTGAATCTCAGTTCTCATCTAGAGAGTAGTGAAAATAATGCTTAACCCAAGGTTATGGTAAAAATTAAATAAGATAATGCAAACAACATGTCTATCTCTGAGTCTTGCATGAAAATGTTATCCAATAAGCAAATTCCTTACCCTGATCTTTTCCTCTTGTGATAGTAAGCTTCCTAAGGAAAGGCACAGTGCCAAGCATCTAAACTATGGATAAATGGAAGACAGATGGATTGAATGTCTAGGGAAAATATATTGTTTTATAGGCTGGGTTTGGATTTACCAAGACTTGCCATTTGGAAATCTTTGAGCATCTGAGTAATATTTAACACTTGTGAAACATTCACCAAGTTAAAATCCATTCACGACATAACTCATATATGAGGCAAATGATAAAGAAGAACCAGACACAGACCCTGATATTTCACTTATATAGTCCAGTCATGAGGAATTGAAGCTCTGATAACTGTGACAGCTTCTACTGGGGAAGGATGGGGAGCAAATTCTAGGGCCTGATTCTTCCTTTTCAGTCCTCTACATGGGTAATGAAATCAGTAGTGAACATACTTCACTGATGATTTTAATCAAACTGAGCACCTGTAACTGCCAGAAGGAGATCCCCCAAGCACCAAGAGTGGATTCTATTTCAGTCACCTTCACTTGGTATGTTGAGGAAAGGATGGACTTGCAGAAATTAGAAAGTCAGATTCAGCAGGCTTTCCATGTCTGCCCCACACTGATGGGGAGTCCTCGAGGGGAACTGTTAATCACTTATACACACTTTGGAAGGTAGCAGCCTCCAGAGCTGGGTCTGAACAGCAAGAAAAACAACTCTTTTCTAAATGTCCTTTTCACCATCATGCAAAATCTAAAGATCTATCTATCTATCATTAAATATTATAACTCATTTGTAATGACTCCAGAAGTTCCCTGCTAAAACACTAATAAAACTAAGAAGGACCTTACATAGACAGTTTACTTGCCTTTTTTTTTTTTTTCCTGTTTCTACCATTAGCCTATAAACTTCAATTAGGAACTTCATCCGTCTAGTTTGCTGGCATGTCTACTAAGTTCAGTAGCTGGCACACAGGTTCTTAATGAAGGAGTGACCTAAAATGGCTGTCATTCTGGAAACTAGTTACCCTGGAGCTTCTGTGTGCTGTGGTGAATCCAAAGTAGGAGCTACCAAGGGAATAGAACTGGCCAGAGATCCCATTACTACTACTGAAATAGGAGGTACTAATAGGAAGTCAAAAAGGGAAGTCAGAAACCAGGAATCAAAAGGGAGCAGAAAGTCCTGAGTAAAACCAGCTGTAAGTCTGACTTGACATGGATCACCATGTTACAGGTTCAAATCCTTTCATTACCTGTGCAGAAGCCAGACTGGGGCCAAGTTCAAAGTTTCCTGGCAATCCACCCCTCTCCCCACAGCCTACATGTAAATAAACACAAAGCCAGGTTTATGAGAACCAAGCTGTATACTTCCCTTCCTCTCGCTTCCCTATCCAGAGAGCTCCACAGAAATCCCTACCTCCTGGGAAGGCCCTTTTCCCTCCAGAGCCCTGTGCCTTCCCCAAGGCTATCCCAACCCTCTCGTCTCCCTTGCTTCCTTTCTCCTGTGATTAACCAAAGCCTGCTAAATGGAAAACAATGAAAGAACTTCCAACCTAATGAAAACATTAAACACAGTCTGAGTATCACAATTTTGTTTTCTTAAGCACAGTGGCTCCAGGGGTAGAAGGAGTGGGTTGGGGAAGAATCTGCAGGCTGCAAATCCCATCAGCTGGGCTGAGGGGGACTGCCACCACATTCCATTTCAAACAATAGATCACACCATCAGTGCTTCCTGGGCACCTATGTAATGTTGAATCCTGGTAGAGGTGTGATGTGGGCTAAGTTCTGTCTCCCCAGCCCTCAAATTCACATGGTGAAGTGCAAATCCCTAAGACCTCAGAATGTGACTATATTTGGGGATACAGCCTTTAAATAGGTAACTAAGTTAAAATGAGATCTTTAGTCCTAATGATGTCAGCCCTAATCCAATATGACTGGTCTCCTTAAAGAAGAGATTAGGATACCCACACTCTGTTACACTCACACACACGTACGCACACATGCACGCACACATGCATGCACAGGAAAGACAGTGTGAAGGCAGAGGGAGATGATGGGCATCTCCAAGTTAAGGACAGAGGTCTCAGAAGAAACCAACCCTGATGACTTCTTGATCTCAGACTTCCAATCTCCAGAATTGTGAGAAAATAAATTTCTCACAATTCTGGAGATTGAAGTTGTTGAAGTCTCTATCTTATTCACAACAGCAAAGACACGGACTCAAGCTAGGTACCCATGAAAACTGGTTAAAGGTGTGGTACATGGAATACTGCACAGCCATAAAAAGAACAAAATCATGTTCCTTTCAGCAACATGGATACAGCTGGTGGCCATTATTATAAGAAGTTAACACAGAAACAGATACCAAAAACCACATGTTTTCACTTGTAAGTGAGAGCTAAACATAAGGTACACAAAGACGGAAACAAGAGATACTAGGGACTACGAGGGTGGAAAGAGAGGAAGCAGGGGAGGACCGAAGAACTGCCTACTGAGTATTATGTTTACTGCCTGGATGATGGGACCTGCAGCCCGAACCTTAGCATCATATAATCTATCCATGCAACAAACCTGTACCTGCAGCCCTGAATCAAAAATAAAAGTTGAAATCTTTCTTTAAAAAAAAGGATCCCAGTCTGTGGTATTTTATTATGGTAGCACTAGTAAACTAAGACATGGTGTCACAGGAAAACCAGAGCAATGGTTTGTTGAGGTTTGATGACATTACCAATTAGGCCATGAGGAGTTTAAGAAAGTTGAGATGAGGGCAGGTAGGGGGGTGTGACAGCCTCCAGAAATCTCTCGTGCGACTTCTCAGAAAGCTCTTCAGTATTTCACAGCACAAGACCCATATCAATCAGTTTGTCTGAATAATGAAAGAGCACCATCTCATCCAACAATTAGAAAAGAAATTTCCCAAGCCCAGGAGCAGATTTCCTGCTCTGAACGCCAGGCTGGCTTCTTCAGGCTTTCTCAAGCTTCTCCAAGAGTCTTACGTCTCTTATTAAAAATTGGCCGCTATAGGATGCAAAATAATTAAATAGAAGGAAGTAAATAAATACATAAAACAAAGGAAAGCCCCCTTCTTACTGATCCTCACACATTCCTTATTTCAGTAAGCATCTGGAGACAAATTTAATCTATGCTGTCTCACAGTTTAATTCGGGTAAAAAATGGGACTTCTGTATGCTATGTGAAAGCTTACAGGTGCTTTTGATTAAGAAACTTAAAGTATTTTAGGCAACTATATGATATCTATCCCCTTATGGGCAATATTTTCTTAATGGTGTCCCTTTCAGAGCTCAGGTTTAATATTCCTGGTACTTCAAACAAGCAGCTGGTAGCTCTGTGCTTGAGATACCATGGAAACCACCTATATGTTGACTAAACAGAGTGAAGAAATACATGCAATGCTGAATCATGGATAAACCATTGGTCCTATTCACTCACTCCACCAGTTAACATTGAGACTCATGTAATGGTCACTTGCTAGGCACTGGGCCACGGCAAGACAATCATGGTCATGACCTGAAGGGAGTTACAGTTTGAAGCTTGGTTTCCCAGTTCACCGCTACTGACATTTTGGGCTGGGTAATTCTTTGTTGTGGACGGCTACCCTAGGTAGGCACTGTAGTCTATTTGGCAGCATCCCTGGTCTCTGCTAACCAGATTCCGGTGTATCTTTCCCCCAGGTACGACAATCCACCAAATCTCCAGACATTGCTAAATGTCCTGGGGAAGGAGGAAGCAAAACTGTCCCCACTTGAGAACCACTGGCTTAACAAATGAGATATAATTTTTAAAGTAATTAAAATATAGTAAGACAAATGCAATGATACAATGCACACTGACTGAGAAGCAACATGAATCCAAAAAAAAAAAAAAGCTGTTTTCCCAATGAAGAGATATGAAATAAAGGCAATGTCTATTTTTTGGGTGTCTGCTTTGTGTCAAACACTTGACCTTGATTGTTTATTTAATCCTTAGGACATACCCACATGATAAACATTTTACAGCCCAAAGACATTAACAAATATGTTCAAGGTTCAAAGACTGAGAGATAAGCCCAGGATGGAATCCAGATTCTACACTCAAGTCCCATTAATTCTTTAGGAAGGACAGAGAAATTTTAAGAAAGAGCAACCTTTGCTACATCAGGGCTAAAGTAGCTAACAGTTAAAAACAAAAAACACTTTTCTAAAAATGGAACTTGCTTGGGGATTTGTGACCCTAAATAAATATATTATTGAAAAAATGTAAATTTGAGGCTGACTTAAGACAATGAGTAAAAGTCATACTGGAGAGGGTCTGGGGTTCCACAGCATCCATCCTATATTTTCATGAGAGTCCGTGGATTGGCCACATGTTTAGGAGTTCTCAAATATCCACCTGCCAGCTAATTATCATCCATAAATCCAATCATCTCATATCTGCATAAATTTGTTTCATAGGGAGGGAGATGATACCTTCCAATTCACTTCTATTGTTCTTGCATAATTGAAAAGAACGTCTCCTTTTGCTCTACAAAGTGCTTCGATTTGAATGACAAGTTTCATGATCACCTTATTATTAGTTCAATCAAGTCTGGAGCTGAAAAAGTATTAGGCCAGCTATTTTACATAATTTTTTGTCACCAGTTTCACTGTGAAAATCTAGTCCATTATTTATTCATTGTCTATAATAAGTATGCATTATTTCACTCACCTGCCTATCATCCTCCAATACCAATCTATCATCTACAAGGTAAGTCCAAGAAGGTCCTGGGCAATTTGACTTTAGGTTTGCTCTTCAACCTTACCTTCCACTTCCATTGCTCAAATAGACTGTGCTTTCATGCCTTTAGGCTCTTCCACGTGGCATTCTCACTGCCAGCATTCCCTCCATCATTTTATTCAATAACATCGACCACTGTGTTGGAACCTACAATGCTCCCCATTCTCTCTTCATCTCTTTATTGATGATCTCATTCAAATATTATCTTCTTTGTAAAAAAAAAAAAATCCCGTATTTCCTCAAACATGATTTGTTCCTTTGTGTGTGTGTGCGTGTGTCCACACTGCACTTCATGCATCTTTCTACCATCGTTCCTCTCATTCTATAATTGCAGTTCCTTTTTCCATGCTATTCATAATACTACCATGTCACCATTATCTATATATTGTTAATGCCTTCACTACCACATAGTTAGTTGATATCTGATACATATTTGCTGACAATGACCACTACAGGTAAATGTTAAAATCAGAATTGGCCGTATTTTGGACAATTCATCTGAATGCCTACCATGTGACAGGCATATAGCTTTTCCTGTTTAATGATGGCGTTCAGGACATGCTACCTCAAAATATGGCATCTTGGCATTTGAGAAACCTGCAGAAGCAGGAAGATCACTCTCACCTTCTCCTTGAACTTCTCCCTGCAAGCAAGTCATGTGACCCTCATTTGAGAAGTACCCTGCCTAAACCTGAAGGGAAAGAACATTCTTATCTCTGAAGATCCAGACACAGAGAGAAGAATCTGAGAAACGGGCCTTGCTGTTTCCTTCAGTTTCTTACTATTAGATCATATCATTATTGCCCAATCATTCTTCTCCACCGCTATTTATGTCATCATTAAACCCAGCATCAAAAAATGCGTAGGTTTATGTATTTCATTGGGCCTTCTTTTCTTTATGAAGCTTCTTGTGTCATGTAAAACATACTAAACACATTTGTATGCCTTCCTCTAACTCATCTGCCTTTTGTTACAGGAGCCTCATCCATGAACCTAGTGATAAGTGAGAAAAGATATTTCTTTTCCGTTTCAGTAGCATATATGAGCAAGTCGTTGTGTGGTATAGTGAAAAGTCAGAATATCTTCATCTTACTTCCCATTTTGCTTCTTTGTCTTTCTGTGGGGCCAGACAAGTTACTGAACTGTATTAGATCCCAGCTTTCTTATCTCTAAAGCAAGGTGTTAGAACTAGATAATTTTAAAGCTTTTTCTTCTCCATTCTAAGTCCTCCTTGGTCAAGGTGACATACCAAAGTCTTCATACCAGTTGTCAATGAATCAGCATTGACTTGGCCTTATTATGGCCATTTTTTCCTCAGTATTAAAAAATAGTATTTAAAGTTATGCAACAGTAGATATTAAACATTTTGAACTTACGTGAATAAAGCAAAAGGTGGCTCCCCACTTTCCACAAACACACAGCCCTTCCTGCCCTGAAATTATTGGTAACATTTTACTATTCACAATGCATGCACACACCACACTCAAATGCATTCGTATACAATATTATTTCCCTGAAATGGGACACAACGTCTGCACTGAGTTCTCCTACTTCTTTCCCTCAGCAGGAGTTCACCAACATTCTTCTAGGTTTCATGGCAGTACAACATAAATGACATAAATGCCTCAACCTTTTCTTTTGAATTCATGAAACTTGCTATTTGGAGTGAGCTATCATTTAAGTGTTTCCCTATAGTTTAGCATCTGTGTTGCCAAATTAGTTTTCTATTGCTGTCATAATAAATTACCAGACTTAGTGGCTTACAGTAACACAAATATATTGTCTTATAGTACTGTAAGTCAGAAATCCTATTGCACTAAAATCAGGGTGCAGTCAGGGGTACACTCCTTTCTGGAGGTGCTAGAAGAGAATCTGTTTCCTTGCCTTTTCCTTCTTCTGAAAACAGCCCACTTTCTTGGCTCATACTCCTTTCCATCTTCAAAGCTAGCAATTTAGCATCTCTCTGGCTATGCTTCTGTAGCTCCGTCTCTCTCTGACTCTAGCCAGGAAAGATTTTCTACCTTTAAAGACTCAAATGATTAAATCAGATCCACCTGATATTCCCAGATACTCTACCCATTTCAAGGTCTTTAACCTTAAACACATCTGTAAAATTCCTTTTTCATATAAGGTAACATATTCATGGGTTCCAGGGGTTAGTACATGGATATCCTGGGAGAGCCACTTTTCTGCCTACCACGATTTCAATATTTCCCTTTTACAAATAATAAGGCAGTGGGCATCTTTATATGTACATTCTTGCATGCTTGGGTGAGTACTTGTAGAACAAGGTCCTAGAAGCGGATTACTAGATCAAAGACTATGCATATTACCCCAACTTTCTAACATACAGAGAAATTTATCTCTTTAAGAAATGCCTGCCTTATTTTTAAATGTCCTTTCCTTATAACAAGGCAAGGAGAAATGCTATTTTATTCCTGATAATTTATAGAACTACAAATTTTTTTTTTCCTTTCTTTTATGGACCTAAATCTGCCAATTGGGAATTTTGTGCATGAATATGAAATTACTTTTTATAGATAATAAGTGCTTTTAAGTCCCCAAAAGGCTCCTCCCTAAGTAATGATGATGTTGATAATAAAAGCCTTTGAGAGGCTGAAAAAATTTTTAAATAAATAAATAAATGTCCTTTCTAAATGTTTAGATATTGAAAATGGTGGGGGAGAAATATATCCTTTGCAGCAAAACAACCTGAAATGTTTAACATCTTAGTTCACGATAACTTGCACAGGTATAAAAAGATAAGAATAAGATGGTGGGATTATCTACCCTTCTTTGGAAGCTTAAGTGGGCTGTAGGAAATATAAAATGCTCTATACAGTGAAAATAAACTTTCTGAGCCTGTTCTTCAAAGTATTGCTCTGAGCTGACTAACCCTATGGCTTTAGACATAGGTTCAAGAAAATTGTACTGCAACATCCTGGAGCACAGTCACCCAGCTGACCTGACATCTCCAAATTTCACCAGTTATCCTACCATCATTTCTCATTCCCACCCACTAGTCTAGGCTTGCCAAATACATATACTATATATATATATGTACACATATATATATATGCACATACATATATATATACACACACACATATATATATACATACACTTTTATCATTTTCTTTTCTTTTTTGCTAAAAATGACAAACCTATCAGCCACTGAAAACAGGCTGCTAAAAACAGTTAGAGATATTTAGAATATGTCCCTAAATTTGGAGTTTGGTGTCACAAAAGGAAAATCTGACATCTCCCAGAACATCTGTATCATGTAAGTGGCTTAAGAATAAATCTGTGCACAAAATAGATCAATCGGGCTAATCAGAAACTTTTCACAGGCGTTTGTGTTAAGGTGGACTTTTTGTACCCACATAGGCCTGCTTTCTAAACTGAAGCAAAAATGGTTAAAAAAATAAAATCTGTGTATAGTGCATTCAATTTTCCAAATTTAGCACATTCATATGAAAATTTATAGAAAGAAGATTATATGATGGGAATTAGGTTTACCACATGAGACAATTTCTGTCCTCTACGGGCACCCTATTACTACTAATAATTTAAAATCTAACTAGCTAAAATGTAGACAACATTTGCCAGTCTACAGAATATTTTCAATGCCTTATTTCATTTTAATCCTCAGAGCAACCCATAACTTGAATAGTAGTTTATAATCTCTCTTTGCACATGCTAAAAGTCTAAAAATGGTAAAGATCACATAGACAGGACGGGGAGAAATTCAGAACTTAAATGTAAATACATGCCAAAACAGCCTGTGACATTGATATGGCCTCTGAGGTTCAATCAAATTCTAAATTGATATTGTGTGATATCTGCCACAGGAATATCTTTCTATGAATGTGTCAAGCTTTCTGAAGTCAATTTTTGCATGCATTTATTTGGTAATGTGGATTTCTAAATTATGACGATAACAGTCTGAGCAAACTGATAAATATCTTGGAACTCAACTGCTAAGAGTCACATCTAAACACAGTCCCATCTGAAATTAACAAGTTGCCATGAATCTCAATAGAGCAGATGCTACTATTTCTGATGTCCTACTCAGTTGAATGATAAAAACAAAAAACAAACAAAAAATCACAGGAAAAAAGAGAATGTAATTCCTACTAGCTAATAGAGCTGATATTGAATACTTACCTCTTTTTTAAAAACTATATTATTTTGACATCCCTAAACATTTTTTCACACCATTCCAAGCAGGATGTATAAGTTAAAAAAAAATAAATAAAAAGTTAATCACAATGCTGGTTCTTACCACAAATAAAGCTATTTATAAAGCGCTGAATGCTCAACCAACTTTTCAGTTTGCATCTAGATATTGGTCATAGTGTAGCTGCTGGCCAAAAAAAAAAAAAATCTAATAAAGTTTTAAACGTCTTAAGATAATAATAACTGCTATCATTAAATGAATGTCTGCTCCTGTCCAGGTGACTTACATACATTTTCTCCCACCTCAGCAATAACCCCAAACTTTCAAGCTTCTTTTTATCAATGCATAAATGGAGTTTCAGCGGCCTTAAGAAATTTGCCTGTGCTTACAAGATTAGTCAGTCGGGGGTCCCAAACCTGGGCGAATTTGCGCAGTCTCTACAACACTGCATTGTATACTCTAGTTCAGCAGTACCAAGAATAGAAGAGAAAAACAGTGTGGTGATGAAGTGTTTTTTTCATTTTTCTATGCAGTGTGAAAGTAAAATAAATCTTGGGGCCCCAAAATCACTCACCTAAAGTGAAAAGTCAAACTGAGAACTGCCTAAAGCACACCTGCCACCCATTCTATTCAAAGCCATCTCCCTGCTCATCGAGATAGATGTACATCTAATTGCCTCCTTTGGAAAAGCTAATCAGAAACTCAAAAAAAAAAAAAAAAAAAAGCAACCGTTTGTCTCTCACCTACCTGTGACTTGGAAGCGCCCTCCCCCCCCCTTCCAGTTGTCCCACTTTTCTGCATGGAACCAATGGAAACAAGGTGCATCTGTCATATATTGATTGATGTCTCATGTCTCCCTAAAATGTATAAAATCAAGCTGTGCCCTGACCACCTTGGGTACATGTCATCAGGACCTGCTGAGGCGGTGTCACAGCCGTACATCCTCGACCTTGGCAAAACAAAATTTCTAAATTAACTGAGACCTGTCTCAGATATTCGGGGCTCACAGCAATATGCCTGAGGGATTTGATACACTGCACCAACAGCAACAGAGTAAGAAAAAAGAGGCAAGGAAATGGAGTTGAGGAGGTATTTTTTAGTACAGCTGATCCAATATCTGGGGGATTCACAGCACGACCACCAATGTGGAGAGCCTATCGTAAATAACCATGTGCCATTCATTGGCTCCATCTGCTGATCTCAAAAGGTGATCTGCAGGGCACACACCAGCCCTTGAATTTGCCCCTTAAAAAAAGTTCTCAAATATGCAAATGTGCCTGTGAAATACTTTATACACCCAAATGCACACATACAAACACCACCACCACAACGACCACAGCACACCTTTAAGAAAAGAAATCAATGCATGTACGAAGGCACAGACAGTGATAAATAAATCTGTCTGACTTAATTAACCCTGCTTTTCCAACTTCTGCTGGGCCTCAGAAATGTTTTACTCCTGTAATAGGCATTAAAATCTTCAGGAGTTGATGTTCAGAGGAGCACACCTCTGAAGAAGATATTCTTTGTGACCTTTCTAACTCACATATTCCATTGCTCAAGAGGTGAAACCAGAACCCCAGAAGTCCTTAGACCTTCCCTGAAGGGGGCATTTGTTTGGGAGGTTAAGTGTTCTGCGCAAGAATCGCCACAATTTAATCCCATTACCTTCCCTATCAGTAAGGTAAGTGACAGCAATTCGAATTCCCTGTCAGTTTAATTAGAGGAAGTGAAACACAATTACGGGGCATTAGTGGGCATTAGTGCAAGCCTGGTGCAGGAGAGCAGCAGGCCCCACGGGGCCAGCATAACAGCAAACCACAGGGGGAAAAATGCACACTTCTCCTCTGACAATTTCATTGAAAGTCTTAATTACAGTGTTACTGTAGGGGAAAATTGTTTTATAAATGCCATTACAAACACAGTCTGATTGCAAAATCTTTTTATCTAAAAACTAATTAAACCATTATTTCCTCTCAGATTACAATGGTAAGTGTAAGTTTTTCATTTATGAAAGCAGTTACACAATCTTCTTATGTTCCTTGTATTTAGAGAGCATCTTTTTTAAAAAGTATCTACAGGCCAAAATGATTTTAGAAATTAGAAATGCTAGGAGGACCATAACAGATATTTTTTTTCCCGAAAAACACAAATTATCATGATGTAGACAAAAGACACAATGCTTTTGCTAAAATGTAAAGATATAATGAGCTTATATGCGTCCACTCATTTTGAGGAGTACAGTTTTAAAAAATCATGGAAAAATTAATTTAAAAAAAACTATTGCCAGATTTGACTAAACAAGATTATTTTGCAACCTTTAAAATATAAGCTGTGAAAGGCTAAGGGGTTGTGTTTTATTCAGCGCCACACTGTCAGCATGTCAACAGGGAAGAGTGGGTGCCTACTACCCACACTTTAATGGAAATAAAGCTGCTCTCCAGGTGGCTTTGAAGTAGTCCCTTGAATTTCATGTTAGAAACAACTGGATATTTGAGTTGATTGGAATTGCACAGGTTTTCTTTGAAGTATTTCATGTATGGAGATTAATGTTTGAATAGATACGGTAAAGATGGTGACAACAACCCCAAAGAGATGACATTTCCAATTACAGGGGAAAGGGAAGAGGCAAAAGCCCAGATATGTAGATAAAAATAAAAAAGTGATGTTACATGAAGGCTAAACCCCACAGATGACTGGATTACAGTATGTTGGAGCACGCTTAAGCCAATGCCGCTAAATGGAACTGTTGCTATCGAACTTAACCCCATCACTAATCATAAACCCGAGTTTCCTCCCTGTGCTCCCCTCCAGAGCCCAGCCATATATCAAGGGAATCTTTCACTTGCTTAGACAAGATGAAACACTTTCTGCTTTAAGAAAAAGCTGGTAGACTAAAAATCTGTGCAGAAGAAACAGAGGTGATTATAAAAGGCTTATTTGCTTAACAAAAGATTCTCTGCAGGCTTATTTTAAATAGTGAGCTTCTCTAATGACTTGAAGTGTTTATTTACAGATCATCAATTATCCGGGGTGAGGAAAGGAAAGTGTGGGGAATGTCAGAGGGAAGATACAAAGTACTTAAATCAAGTAAATCATTAAGAGCCACTGACAAATGGGGCACCATCAGAAAACAAAATATTGCTTTCCCTCAAATAATAATACAGAAGGCCATGGGAAACTTACTTTTAGAATACACAAACCGAAATTACACTTATCATTTTGGGAATGACTAAAATAAGGCAAAGAGTTTATATTTAATATTTTCAGGCTTCACCATCTCCTTTTTTGTAAACTGTTTTAAAAAGGGAAAGGAGAAGAGAGAAAAGAACATCTTGTCAGAGGCTTTAATTTTAAAATTGACCTTTCCTATTGAACTCTGAAGAAGCGATCAGGTAGACACAATTTATAAAACACGCCTTCAAAAGTTTATTTTCCAAAGCTTTTTCTCCAAGAGAATCATAGGCAAAACAGCAAGACAGGAGAACAGTTATTTTTAGCACTCTCAGTGGTACAGCTTTCTCCTGAGGCAAAACTTAACCAGATAAGGGTCTCCGAGGACCTGAAAGGAAGGAAACCACCCACTTACTGTATTCAACTCAGTCCTCCCCACACAAACTCGATTTTAGAAACAGAACTAGAAAACATGTTAGGGAATATTTAAGGATGACACACTGCAGTAAACGCTAGGAACCACATTTCAACAACTGTTAGAGGCTATTACCACTCCCGTTGCATGCAAGGAAATTAGCTGTAATTGGGTAAGCGACACAAGTGTAGCACAGGAATGGGAATTGAGCAGACACTTAATTAATGGTGTTGGGAGAAGGGAAATGGGATTAATGAATGGTTGATATAAATTCCATTTTGCTATTGGGTTAATCACTGGTCTCATGAAAATTTATTTCCTGGCTAAGATTTATAACAGGGCTTTTAAATATTTTATTCCTTTCTGAATAATTTCTAACTTGCATTGTAATTTCCAGAATCACACTAGCCACATAATTTATTGGTGTGTATCCCCGCTATCCATGTGCACGCACCATTATAAGAATGTGGCAGGACTCAATTCTAAGTACAGAAATCTTCATTCAAACGGAGGAGGAGAACTTTGATTTGACACATTGTTCATGTAATTAGGGCCTCACCAATGATTCATCACCAACAAGGTGATCAGTCCATGTCTGAAAAGCAAAGCCCAGTCTTACTGTTTCAGTCAACGGAGCATTTACTGAGCCCAGCTTTATTTCAGAGAGCTGGTAAAATCCCGTAGCATGCTTGAGATTTCTGAGTCTTTCAATCTTCAGTTTAATTCTTATACTTAGCATTATCATGGAGCTATTTTTAGTTATTTTTGCTTTGCTTGTACTTTATCTCATGATATGTCAAATATGTCAAATTGAAGTACCTCTGAATTCAAGCAATGGCATCATTTTTTTCTTTTTAATGTTTTTAAAAAGGATTTGCCAAGAAAAATTATCTCTGTGCTTGTTTTTCATCATAGCTAAATTCATTTCTTGTACTTACATTAAGTTTTTGTATTAAAATGTACCTTGCAGTATTTTTTAAACCAAAATAATTATTTAGGACATGTCTTTGTAAAAATACAATTTCTGAAAAATATAAGTATATCCAGATGAATTAATTAATGTAAATTAGAACAGCTTGAATTTACTGTGACTTTTTTTTTTTTTTGAGACAGGGTCTTGTTATGATGCCCAAGCTAGAATGCCATGGTGCAGTGGTAATTCACAGGCCTGATACATAGCAAACCTAAGCCTCAAACTCCTGGGCTAAGGAGATCCTCCCAGCTCAGCCTCCCAAGCAGCTGGCATTACAGGTATGCAGCACCATGCCGAGTTCATAACATTTATTGTTAACAATATAGTGGAACAAGAAAACACTGATAACAAGAGAAATTGGTACACAAAATTTACAGAAAACTGGTTCTTTTGGGTAAGACATGTAGAGAGAGTAAATGTTCAACTCTAACAAGTAAATGCAGAACTGACACATTTTTGCTTCAGAAAGATTGTTGGCCTTGTAGAGAGGGACTCTTTTAAAAACGTTAAGTTTCCACTCAAACATTAGATTTCATTTAAATATTAGATCATGTATTAACCAGTAAAGATATCTCATTTCTAGTAATTTCAGCATCTAAAATGACAAGTAAGTTTTGCACAGTTACTTTACTTAGGCCCTGTATGATGTAAAGTAATTGTTAAGAGTGTTATTACTCCCCTTTTACAGATGAGGAAAAAGATTCAAGAAGATTGAATGGCTTCCTAAGATGTGTAAGGGAAAGCACAAATCAAAAAAGAAAAAAAATAATAATTATCTCTGTTGCAAATAGAGACTAGACCTCTCCCTAATCCTTTTTCTTGCTTTAGAAAACTTGTAAATTATTTTTCTGTCTCTTTGAAACGTATGTAAATCTTTTTTCAAAGTTAAATAAGCCTCATGTCAGCCTTACAACTGAGGAGTGTCTTTCTCAAGGACCTGAAAACCATCTCTTTGAAATGTAATCAAGGAAGAGAGCATCCTCATCAACCACTTCCGTGGCAGGGGTAGGAACCTACCTTCATCACTTCCCTTTCTCCAAGTTGCAAAACTGCCTCATGTCATAAAGATAAGAGTTTATTTTTCCTTGAGATAAGGCCAGTTAGCTAAAACAGATGGTCACCCTAATTACCAACTGAATTCAAGTTGAACTGTGTGTGACAAATGGTGCTGTCAAGTCCTCCTACTAGAGGACTCGTTATTGTTTATCTTAAGAGCATGTATATAACCGGGGCATTTACATGCAACCCCTAAACATATGCAGGGACTAATCATAGATTACACTGTCAAGACAGTTTTAAAAAAACAATTGCCAGATCCTCAAATTACATTAGTATCCTGATCTAAAATTAGTCTGAGATGCTCCTGTGGTAGAAGTTACCACTCTCTCATTTTACAAAATAGAGGCACAATTCTCAGCTATTCTATGTCTTACTAAAGTACACTGCTCTGAGGTGTCAAAAACTCTCAAGTACTACCAAAAGAGATAATTTCACAATTATTTTAATCAAAGTACTCTAACAGCCACCTCCACCTCTCTATAATATATATTTTCAAAAAATACACTTTGCGTCAAAATTATCCATAAAAAATTAATGGTTTTGATCAGTTGTGTATTACTTACCATAGACATAACTCAATGCACAATGAACTTTTCAGCATATATAAACTTAAGGTTCATCAGAAAAAGTTAAGTATCAATTTAAATATTTTGTTTCACTACCTTTTCCAATCACTTCAAAACAACAAAATAATTAGGAATAAATTTAGTGAGAGGCGTTTAAGACCACTACATTAGAAACTATAAAACTTTGCTGAAAGGAATTAAAGATGCAAATAATGGAGAAATATATAATGGTAATAAGAAAATTCAATTTCATTAAGATGTTCGTTATCCCCAAATTTACTGACAGACTGAATGTCATTCCAATCAAAATCACAATAGCTTGTGTTTTTGGTAGAAATTGGCAATCTGATTCTAAATTTATATGGAAATACAGAAAAAAAGAAGAGTCAAGATTATGCTGAAGAAAACTTAAAAGATTTACTCCATCAGATTTCATAACTTAATAAAAAGCTATAATAATTAAGACAGTGTATTTGTCTATTCTTGCACTGTTATAAAGAAATACCTGTGACTGGGTAATTTATAAAGAAAAGAGGTTTAATTGGCTCACGGCTCCATAGGCTGTAGAGGAAGCATAGTAGCATCTGCTTCTGGGGAGGCCCCAGGAGACCACAATTATTGTGGAAGGTAAAGGGGAAGCAGGCACATCTTACATGGCCAGAGCAGAAGGAAGCGGGGGAGGTGCCATACACTTTTAAACAACTAGATCACATATGAACTCTATCATGAGAACAGCACCAAAGGGATGGTGCTAATCCTATTCATGAAGGATCTATCCCCATGATGCAATCACTTCCCACCAGACTCACTTCCAGCACTGGGGATTACAACCCAACATGAGTTTGGGTGGGGATATAGATCCAAACCATAACAGACTGTGTATCATTGGCATAAATATAGACAAAAAAACTCAAGAGAACCAAATAGAGTCCTAAAATTCACTTAAACACATATGGCCACTATATTTTTAATAATGATATCAATCCAATTTAATATGGATAGAAGGATTGATTGATATCGATTTTGGAGACAGGGTCCTGCCATACTGCCCAGGCTGGTCTTGAACTCCTGAGCTCAAGTAATACTCCTGCCTCAGCCTCCCGAAGTGCTGGAGATTACAGGCGTGAGGTACCACACTCAGCAGGCAAGAAGGTATTTTTTCTTTTTTAATTAGTGAGCCTAGAGTAATGGAGTTAAAAAGCAATAAAAATGTTGAAGTCTAAAAATAGATTGCTTTCGTGTAAACTTTTGTGATAAGATAGAAAGGGAACCCCAATGCCAAAAGGAAAAAAAATGAAGCAATATTTGAAAATGTTATAAAGAAACTCTTAATTTTTTTTAATGGATGACAGTGATATTTTTGTTTCATTAGTTACATTTTAAAAGAGTTATGTAAGAGTTTTATTTTACAATGTTAACATATACAATATACTAGAAAGTGCATCCTTTGCAACTGGTTAGACTTGGGATATAATATTTTATATATCTACTGAAAGATATATGAAGAAATACATACTTTTTCAAAATTTATTTAAGGATGCACAAGCTAAACATAAAAGTCAAATACTGGCCAGGCACTGTGGCTCACACCTGTAATCCCAACACTTTGGGAGGCCACGGCGGCTGGATCACCTGAGGGGTCAGGAGTTTGAGACCAGCCTGACCAACATGGTGAAACCCTGTCTCTACTAAAATTACAAAAATTAGCCAGGCATGGTGGCAGGCACTAGTAATCCCAGCTACTCAGGAGCGTGAGGCAGGAGAATTACTTGAACCTAGGAGGCAGAGCTTGCAGTGGGCAGAGATCACGCCATTGCACTCCAGCCTGAGTGACAAGAGCATAACTCAGTCTCAAAAAAAAAAATAGACTAAATAGACTACTACTGACATAGACCTCATTCATACATTTATTTAGCAAAAATATTTTGATATCTATTATATGCCAGACACTCTGCAAACCTAAAACTCTAGTAAGCAATGGTTAATGACTATTGAAGGCTTACTCTTTGCCAGGCACTGTCCTAAGGACTTTGTAAGTAAGCATTAACTGAATTTCTTTTCACATCGCTCCTGTGGATAGGTATTCATAGTATCCTCACTTTCTGGATGACAAAAGTGGGGTACAAAAAGGCTATAGATGTTTCCCAGTTCACAAAGCTAAGGAATGAACAGGAAGGAGATAGTGTCTGCCCCCACAGAGTCTGTCTTCATGCAGACTAGAAGTTAGGCAGTCCGATTTGTATTTATCTTTGACTGTCACATGTAAAGATAAGTACCACCTCTACCCTCCGTGTTTTAAGAGCACCCTGTATTACCAAGTGTCTATAAGAAAGTCAATTTTAGAGATGGCTTCTCTTAGCACAGTTCTGGGTTCTGCAGTAGCTGTTGACAATCTATGAAGGTAAGGATTTGATGGTATTATCTACGTGAATCAAATAGGTTATAAATTTGTCCAAGTCCTTGAAAGGAGGAACCCTGACCCTGCCTTTATTATCAGTGCTCGAGTGCCAAATAGGTGGTTTTGACTAGAAGAGGCATAGTGATTCTTCTGTCTTTAGCACGCAGGCATCAAGAACTAACAAGATACTGACAAGATCCTCCTTTTTCCTATATTCTGCCACCACATCACTGGTTCGGCATGGAATCCGGGAGCACAGAAGAAGAAGTGGCTCCATCTATCTGTCAATTCAGTCTGTCTATAGAGGCATCTGCTTTGCGCCTAGCTCTGTGATAGGCATGGTCAGAGATGAGGATATCGAAAAGACTTCCTGCCCTCCGGAAATGTACAAAAGGAGAGGGCACCATGAACATAAATACCAAATACAGATAGAATATGAGATTGCTGAAATACATCTACAGAACACCAGGCCACCTTTTTTCATCCTTTTCCTTTCCCTTTTGACTATTTTCCTTCCTTTTTTACAAAAAAAAAAAAAATTTAAAAAGAACTGCTTCGAATACCTCCTGGCAAGGCATTCAAAAAGGTGAGCCTTCAGGAATCTGTGGTGATGAGCGGATACCAGGGACTAATTAAATGAAAACTACTGTTTTCTATCATAGTTATTCACTGACCTTTTTTCTTTGCTATAATTTAAGCAGTCCTCAAGGGGTGCATATGACTTCCAGTTTGTGCTTGATTATGAGTGGTTAGTCTGCCTGAAGTTAACTCTCCTACCCACCTTTCTACCTTCCACGGAGTTAAATTCAATCCATAAATATTAAATACTTTCTATGACTTCTGGTTATGTCTCCAGCCTTTTGAGGAGATCCATAGCACTTGTCTGGTTTATTTTATACTTAATACCAAAAAGTATTTTGATTTAGCCATACACAATTACCTGGCCTCTCCATGCTTTCAAACTAGTCAAGAGACGAGAAAAATGCCCCCAAAGAGATTTCCTAAGACAGCTGACTGATAAGTGTTGAATGAATGGTATCAACAAAAATATGTGGGGGCTGTGGATGGTGAGATTAATGATGGTTGCAATGATGCTGGCCATTAAAATGGCCAGGCACATTTTCATTACTGTTTTTATTTCCCCCCAATTCATCTTTTTTCCCATGATAGTTCTTCCTTCTGTTCTCTCCCATTTCTGCACTCTCAAACCTTGGTTTCTTCTCTCTGTATGGCTCATCCCCACATCTCCACCGCTGGGACAGTGCCTGGCCCATTATGGGTACACAACAAATATTTATTATTGCATGAGAATAGCTCAGGGTGTTTGAGCTGGGAGAAATCTTGGAGACCACTCGTTTTATAACTGAGGTCCAGAGAGGCTAAAAAATTTCAGGATTCACAGTTGGAATCGGCAGTCTGGAATCTTGACGACCTCCCTCTAGGTATAATGATGTTTTTACCATGTCTTGCTGCCCCTGTTAATGTTCAAAGCAAACACAGATTCCATTTTCTGTCCATTAGTCACCTTTGCACCAATGTGAGGTTAAACCCACTTACCTGGCTTTTGGTTTCTATAGAGAGCCAACTTCTTTTATCACTAACCATTGGTCAAAGCTATTTTCGAGAAGAAAATCAGACCCAGCGGGCATGTTTCCTATCTTATTGCTCTGCAGGCTATTCTGCAGAGAGAGAAAAGAAACAAAGTGAAACAAAAGCCAAAAAGGGCCAAACCATTATGTAATTGACATAACAGTTGCCAAGGATAAAGAGAGACCCAGCGGGAGGACAGTGATTATTTTCAAGAGCGAAATGGACAGGCTAAGAAATGGAATCTTTTTGGATAAAACAAAGTGAACAATGTGGCTGTGCTATTTACCCAGCAATATAGACTGTGGAAGGCGACTACTTTTGGGGGGTATCATTAATTTAACCTCTGGACAGTAAAAATTGTTCTACCTAAATAAAAATGCTAGTGCTAGTTTAATGTTCATGGAAAACAAGACTTTTAAAATTACATAAGAGTTCAAAAAAGAAAGAAAAATTTGTCCAATGGTAACAAAAAAAGAAAAGTTAATCATATATACCGGAGCATCTTCGCTGATGAGAAACGGCATTTCCCTAAAACTAAAGTGATAAAGGTTGCTTGCTTGAGGCATGATGATCACTGGAATATCAGTGAGGACTATGTCTGACAGCATGTTAGCCAAAACCCAGTAAAAAGTAGCTTAATAAGTATAATGTTTATTGTTCTTACATAGCAGGAATTTGTTCAGAAGACTAATAGGGCTCATACAGTGACCCAAAGGAGTTGAGTTGGGATCTCCATCATCCTCAGAATGCAACTCTCATCCTCATCATTGCAAAAGAATTGCTGAGCCTCCAGACATTATGCCCAAATTCCAGGCAAGACAGAGAAAAGAGAAGAGCAAAAGGAGCATGCAGACTTTTTATCAGAAAACAGTTTGTCCTAGACAGCCTCTACTTACATCTCATTGGCCAGAACTATGCCATGTGGCTTCTCCTAGCAGGAGGAGAGTCTGTAGAGTCAACATTTTTGCTTTTTAGCTGAGAATATTGCCAGTCTGGACAGTGATATTACTAAGGAAAAAAAGAGAGAATGGATATGTGGTAGGCATATAAAGATGTCTCCTACAATTAGGAAGGCTCATTACCAAATGGACCCTGACTAACACAGAAACTGGCAGTGGCTTTTTCATGTGATAAACTACCCCTTACCCTCCCCACATCAGTGCCCTGGACATTGGGAGGCAGACAAACATCATGAATCCTACCACTAAGCGTGCTCCCTGTACAAGGTATTAGAGTGGTTTGGAGGTAAAAGAAACACCCCAACTTCTCATCTGGAGCAGCAGTCCCTTACCAAGCACCTCTGGCAGCAGATCTCCTGGCATACAACTGAAGCCCTGTGGTGAGTAGCATGGGTGATCCAGACCCTTACTGCCAGAGTGTGGGACCAGACCAGCAGCTTTAGCACCTGAGTTTGAGAAACACTGATCTAGACTTCACCACTTCCAGAGCACAACTCTATTTATAAGAAAAAAAAAAATCTTCCATATGCTTTATTGGAAATATATGTCCCTATCATTCGGCACATGATCAAGGCACGTATTCAAATATTTGAACTACAGAAATGCTATCCTCCCTAAGACTTCTCTTCTAAAACTCCCTCAAAATTCCTTATCACATTTGCTTTCATAATCCTCACAGCACTGGTGATTCTGTGTTTACGTGTACCTTGGTCCCCTCAAAATTCTGTCTCCAGAAATCCACACTACCCGAAAGATGCACTCTGTTTTCAACAGGGAAAACGGAGGCCATATGACTCATGAGCTTTTCTAGTTACACTTCCAGTGGGTGAGTGATTTGGTTATGATGGCATTGGACAAAAAACCTTTTCAAGTCAAGCACCTTCATTACATCCGCCCCCCTCCTCTCCCCTGTAGTATACCTTCCCATCTTCACCCACCAACTCCCTCCTACATACGCACTCCCTTCTAGAGTTCAATCCACTGATATTCTCCAGTGATGACATTTTAATTTTGTATTTGTTTCTTTCAATAAAGTGTTTAGATAGGAGTACTCCTGAAGTTAGAGTGCCACAACTGAAGAAGTACAAGGGACTCATTAGTTGAAGGTTAAGAAGAAGCGAGTTCAGAAGAAAGAGGCTCAGTTGTGAGTGGTTGACTGCTTTAACCAAATTCTCAGGCGCAAACTCCAGTTCTCTCATTTGCCTTTATTTGCCCTGGCAACCACCCCTCTCCTTCAATAGTATTGAGATTACCTCCTGAAACCCGGAGCACGGAGAGCCTGTGTCAGTGAACAATGCATGTGGAATAAGGTTGTTTCACATTTAAGCAATTTCCTAAATTAGGCTCTTTTGGCAGCTGTATTAATTCAAGCCACTAAGATATTATTTAGTACCTTGCTGCTCCAGGGCACTAAATAATGTCACATTTTCAAAGCATAATGCCATTAGAGTTTATAAAGCACTTTCACCTGGGTTATCTCATTCGATCTTGGCAACGGCTCAGTGCAAAAACTGGAAGTGGTGCAAAATCACTGTTTTGTAATGATATAGATGCTCCTGTTATGAGCTCATGTGGTAAATGGGTTAGAGGCAGAGGTAGGTCTAGAACATCTGTCTCCTATTTGTTCAGAATGATTCTCACAGTGACATAAAGGAATAAAGAGCTTCAATTAAGGGACATGTAATTTTTGGGTTATAGATATTTTTAAAATTTAAATGTATTCAACGCAATTGGACATACGGTAGCTCAATATATTATAGGTTCTAGCAGAAAGGAGAGAATAGTTAACAAGATTCCAACCTGAGTGGTATGTCCATTATTTGACAAGAGAAGACAATTTCATCGTACTTATCCCAAGCTACCATATGAGTCCTTTAAGATAGAAAATGGTAGTAGTACTTGGGCTGTTTCATTCATTCTTATATTGTCATGGCAGAATTGTGTCCCTTATTGCTTGAAAATTACCTCCTTTCACATACCTAGTACCTACTTTGCTATTTTTTTTTGAGACAGAGTCTTGCTCTGTTGCCCAGGCAGGAGTGCAATGGCATGATCTTGGCTCACAACAACCTCCGCCTCCCGGGTTCAAGCCATTCACCTGCCTCAGCCTCCTGAGTAGCTGGGATTACAGATGCACACCACCACGCCCAGCTCACTCTTGTATTTTTAGTGGAGACGGGGTTTCATGATGTTGGTCAGACTGGTTTCAAACTCCTGATCTCGTGATCCGCCCACCTCGGCCTCCCTAAGTGCTGAGATTATAGGCATGAGCCACCATGCCCAGCCACCTACCTTGCTATTTATCAGCGGCCTGAGAATCTAAATGGAGAATCTAAATCTATGTCTAAATGGAGGGGAAATGCTAATGATTGATGAGCAAGATAGCTCTGGCCATGATAAAGATGCTCGAGGACCTGAGCATTTTGGTGGAACAAGATGTACTAGGTTTCTTGGGGAAGGCATACTCACATCTAAACCTCCTGAACACTCATTTAGATTTTGTCTTCTCAAGCACTGATACATGTACTGTCCTAATCGATGTAATAAACCTATTTCTCCAAAAGAAACATATTTTTTGGAAATATTTTTTCAAAGTAACCTCTAGATCTGACATAATTTGTGGGAAATTACAGTGGGGGATCATATACTGTCAGGAAGAAGTTAAAAATATTTTCATTGCCTGGTATTCCATGCAATGGAATCAACTGAAGATACATTTGTCTTAAAATAAACTCAAATAAATAGCTTTATTAGATGAAGCACATAGTTCTCCTGAGATCTTTTACAGTACTCATTGAGTATCATTTCAAGAAATGGCATATTTCCGCAATCCATTAAATAATAAATCATGCCAGCATTCACTAAACTTGCAAAATGACAAACTAAGAAAGGATCTTTTGGGGACCAAGCAACCGTCCCTTTACAATTCTTAGAAGCAAAGCATATACTAAAAGATCCCAGTGAAGGACTTCTTACTGCTGATGGAGTGTCCTGTCATAACATTTACCTAAAAAAGTACAGTTGTCATTAGACTCATTGCATGAATCAAGGACTCCCACTAGCTTTCTAATCACAAAATATAGTTGAGTTTACATGTAATATGAATCTTAACCAGTGGAAATATCAGTTGGGGACATACAGATTACATGACAGAGTAGTAAGGCATTTTCAATATCCATTACATTAGCCTCAGGCAATAAAAAAAATGGCTCATTTATAGGTCTCAGCTCTCTAGGCAGGTTCAAGACATTGATTCACTGGGAGTACTTTATTATTATTTTTATTATTGTTGTTATTATTATCAGCATGCAGATTTTTCAGATTAGCTCAGCCTTGACTTATTCATATCAGAGAAATAGGTTTAAAATGAAATGATTTTGAGGACTAACTTATATTACTTGAAAGCTGGATTGCTACATAGAAGAATATTAAAAACATGACCCTTGATTCCAAAATTCTTTCTTGCAATGGGCACACTGAAGGTGAATCAGGGTTCCACTCTGGGAAGACAGACATGAAAGAACAAAAACGTAGCACCCTCTTAGAGGAGCTTCCCCTATGCCCCTACAAAGAGAGGAAATGTCTGGAAAGGGTCAGTAGTTGTCAACTTTCCCCAACTATAAAATTGAGTGATTAATGTACTGAATGTTGACTAGATGATCAACTAAGTAAGTGCCTAGCACATGGTAAGTGCTCACTTAATATTAACATTAAAATGAGAAAGAATGAGAATCAGAGAAAAAAGATAAATGTAGCCCAAACTGGCCTACTAAAGTACTGAGTTTAGCCAGAGCATCATGCCTGTTTTGAAGAAGAAAAAGTAAAGCGAAGTATTATGCCACGATTTTAGTTATTTTCAAAGTACTGCAGCAACTCTCAAATGTGAAATTAACGCCCCTCTGCTTACCCCCCATGCATGTTAAAGCAAATTAAATTTCATGCCAAATCACCCAGGCAGTTAGCGAGCAGCACAATTTCAATCTGTAGGATTTAAACTGATTGCTCTAAAAATATAATTCACCAATCGGGCAGCATTGAAGTCAAACATGGTCTTCTTTAATCATTTCTCCTGACAAGTTATTTTCCCAGGAATGTGGCCACTGTGAACTGCAGGTTGACTCATCTCATAGAAGAGGCTTTATTCTCTTCTGCAACCCAGACACAGCAGGGAATAATAAACCGACCTGGTGGAGGCATGGAGTTCTTACCCTGGCTATAGGTAAGCATTACATTTAGGCTCTATTTGACCAGACAACAAAATGCTTTCTAGTTCAAAGAACCACTCTCCCTATGTGGGGAAAGAGGTCACTTTCGGCTTCCGTTTTTATCATATTTAATCACATTTGCAACTGGAGTGTGTGTGTGTGTGTGTGTGTGTGTGTGTGTTTCATTTTTAACTTGAATCTCACTTGCTATAGTAGGAATCTGTTTCTCTTTATTCTTTTATTCTGTTCTCAATGGTTGTAGGAGTGTTCTAACAAAATGCATATAAGTTGTGGTTAGAGCTTATCACAAGAAAGAATAATGATCAAACTCATTTGCTTTCTTCAGTTCAGGGTTTAGGTTTATCTAAAGTGTTAGCTTAAACCCTGCATTATGCCTTATTTGAAGTTGTTTCCAAAACTATTGCCACATGAAAGTTTTTACTAAAGTCCCCTGTTTTGAAAAGTGCAAGTGTTACATTCAAACATCTAGGAGACTTTTGACATGCTTGAGGCTGGTGTTAATATTAACAGAGGATCTCAAATTCCTCAGTTCATGAAAACAGTCACTGAGCTATGGTTATTGGGGCACTGGAGGTGGGTAGGCAGTTATCTTCCAGATATAATCAAGGCAATGCCAGAGTTCAAATTGGCTCCACGTGCTTTACCACATTCACTTCTTTAATTTTCATTAAGATCCTAGGTAGAAAAATATTTTTTCACATTACAAATTACTGCAAGGTATGGACTCTTAGTCTTGCTTGGAGAGGTTCAATCAAGGAATAGGAAGATAGCATTCATGTAATCAGGAGAAATTCCTTTGCTTTTAAATAGAATGATGAATGTTCTATGTGCCACTTTTTGTAGCAACTGTGTGGCACTTGATCTTCAGCATTGACATATCTGTATAATTATTTTGCAGTAAGCATACAAAATCTGAACAAATGATTAGGGGGCATCCATCTAAATGATGGTACAGCTTTAAAGAAACTATTTTAGTTTTAACATAGAAAATAAGAATGCTACAATAAAATAAACCTTACCATTTCATCTGAAAATCTGTGTAAATGTCCTTGACTGTCAAATGACACAATTGTCACTGTGGGAATTTAGTGGTGAGGGTCAAGAATTCCAAACTTTCTGTAAAAGCCCAGTAGTCCTCATACTGAAAATGTATCCACTCAAAAATACCAAAAGCACACTCCTAGTTCTGAAGCACGATAATTTAAGGAATACTTTCTCTTGCTCTGCAGTTATATTTATATTTAAATGATGTTTCTACAGAATTGAAGATCCATTCATACTCCGTTGTATTTTAAATATCCTCCTGGAATTTATTGTTGCTGTTAATGAAATATTTTAGAAAATCTTTAATAAATAGATACTATTAAAAATCAGCTTCAATTTTGCTTCTGGACTAGTCATCACAATTCCAAATAAGTTGAAAGAAAACTTCTTAATCAAAAAAGATAATGGAGGAGAGTGGTAATTCAAAGGGGAAAAGATGAGAGAAGAAAAAATGAATAGGAGAGCCGGGCACGGTGGCTCATGCCTGAATATCAGCAACTCCAGGGGCCAAGGCAGGAGGGTGGCTTGAACCCGAGAGTTCGAGACCAGCTTAAGCAACATAGCAAGACTCCATCTTTTTAATTAATTTAATTAATTAAAATGAACAGGAAAAAGGGTAGAATCTAGGTATATAACAAGATACCAGTGAAGACAAAGTGGGAGGCAGTGGAAGTTAGAGAAATTAAGACAAATTGAAGGGAGACCTGGGAAACAGGAAAAATAGGAAGGTAGGAAGATCTGCTGCTATGCACTCCACAGAAACGTGGTGATTGTAAGAGGAAATGGTAATCAGAACATGGGGCCAGAAGTCTCCTACCAGGGTCTCCTTTCTGGCTTCCCTAGGGCTTCGGTATTAAGTTTTATGATGCCAGAATATACCCATCCCCAGTAAACAAACAAATCAACAAAGCTGCCTTTTTGCTAGCAATCTCAGTGTGAGGCTATGGAGAAACATGAAGCCACTGGTAGAAAAAGGGTTTACAAGCCAAGGTCCTTCTCAGATATACACAAATTCAATCTCAGAAAAGAATTCACAAGGATATGAAAACCACCAGATGAAAGAATCTGCTTTTTTAGACAGAACAATTCCAGTCTTCATCAGGCAACGGGAACAGGCAGGGACCACAGATGGCATGTTCTGGAAGCTATCATTTAACAAAGTCTCTGCTTTGTTAAGTGCCTTTTATGGTTGGTTATGAAGTGGACACCAAAAATTCCCAGCAAGTTAATCCATTTGTCCTTTACATTGTACCATCTGCTCCTATACATAATCTCAAATAACCTTTTAGTATTTCTGATAGTAGTGCTTTTTCCTTTCTTCTAAAACTTGTCTTTCCTCTATTGCTTCCTTCCAGTCTGACTAGAGCAGCAGCTCTTAGTGAAGTGTCCACCTCTTGAAAATTCTTCAAAGCTACTTTACCCAGGGTACCTAACAAACATCTCAAGACCTTGTGCTTTTCAACCACTTTCAATTCCCCTAACTTCTTTGTTTGTTTGTTGTTATTTTAAATCAGAACCTAAGGGCATATACTACGTTTACTCAGTGATGGTTAGTGGACTGGCTTACACAAAATTTCAAAAAGCTACACATTTTATGCGTACACTGTTTAAGGTTACACAAAAATAAACCAGAATTGATCTTTTTGAAGTTGCTGTTAATGATACACAGCGAGTTTTTCCAGAAACAGCATGGAGGAAAAGAAAAGCGTAGGCTTTAAGAATCAGATAAAGCCTTTTCAAATGCCAGATTCAACCTTTCGCTTCTCCAACGACCAGCTGCGCAATTTAGGCAGTTATTTAAATTTTTGAAATCCCAGCTTTTGCTTCTTTAAGATAAATAGGAATAACTACTGCATAGCATTGGTAAGATCTTTAAATGACAGTCTTTAGAACATGCTCTTCCCTCTAAAAACATATTAGAAAATTAGAGTCAATTAAGCAAATCTTTTGACTGGTCTAGAATAACCATATAAACCAAAGCTATCAATTTTCAAATAAGCAGATAAAATAGAAAAAGTGATAAGCTAAAGAGATAACTTACTTGTCTTTGGTGATTAAGAAGACAGCTAACATATGAGCAGATAAAACAAAAATAAAAACTTGTGGCTGGTAGAATGCCAGGTAATGAACTGAAAGTCTGTTTCAGAAATTGTCAGCTCTTAACCATTTCACGTGTGCCCGAGATGCATTCTGGTTCTGCTCTAAACTAGATGTTCTCAAACTCTGCTGCATTTTACAACCACCTGGGAGCTTTGGAAACACATCATGATCAAACTGAATCTTATATCAATAAAATCAGGCACGCTGACACGAGGACCCAGGTGTCAATCAGTGTTTTAAAAACTCCCCCAGGTGATCACAATGCACAGCCATGTTTGGGAACCAGGGCTTTAAAAAACTCTTCTGAAAGAAAATATATTATGCAAATAAATCAGCTGGGGATCTTGTTAAAATAAAGATCCTGATTCACTGGGTGTGGACAGCAGAAACTGCCTTTCAAAAGCTTCTAGGGTATGCTGATGCTACTATTCTAGAGCTACACTTTGAGTGGCAACCTCTAATCCAGTGTCAACAGCTGAGTGTGCACCTGGAATGTCAGATACAGCTTGTTGCTTACTTCCATTATGCAATAAGAGCTCAAAGAACACATGCTTTTCTTAGTATTAGCCCTTCCGCCCCCATGAAAACTTACTGAGAATCTAAGGCACACTGTGCATTTCAAAATCAAATATAAATGAATTAGGTTGAATTGTTCATGCGACTGCTTCTCTCCCCTGGTGATGACATTTGTGGGCACATATGTAAAATACAAGCACTCCCTCTGCTAAACCAGCGCAAAGCAAGTTTTCTAAGAAATCTGTATACTTGTCTTGGGGCTTTAGCTGAATTTCCTGTTAAATGGCATCAATGAGGACTCAGAGAAATAAAACCATAGAAGGTTGTCTTTTAGCGTAATGTGGGGAAAGTGACCAAAAGTTCGCATGAAGGAATAGATTCAACTCATCCCCGTGTCCCATAACTCCGAAGTGAACATTTATGATTTTGAGGCCATTTCTAACAGTAGGTGCCAGCCTAGTAGGGGCAGAGTGCTGAATCAGCCACTGTGGTGCCCGCTGATTGCTTTATAGCACAAAGCTTGGTTTATCTCTAGCAGGAAATATGAGTCCACCGATAGCAAAGACTATTTACTGTATCAGCTTCTCTGCAGCCTTTAATCAAGCCAGGATCCCAGCATGTAAGTCCAGATCTTCAAACCTTTGTAGCGGAAGCATGGTCAGCCATAAATCCTTAATTCACAGAGGCCATTTTCCTTAAGAAGTGCTGAGGGCAAAATTCTGCTGTCTTAGAACTTCTCAGCAATAAATGTGCCATTTTGTTGAACACATAGGGGTACCTACTTACGGGATGAGTACAGAATTTTAAATTGGAAAGGCAGAAATTAAAATAATTTCATTCTTAGATGTTTATATAAACCTCTTTCAAACATGATCCTGTAGGCAATTTCCCTTTTAAGGTTTGTGACGTATACATAAATACTATGGGAATAGAGAAGGAGAGCTTTGGAAATCCATCATGATCAAATTGAACCCCATCTGAATAAAATCAGGCACTCTGATGCTGAGAGAAAGGGAAATGGAAGAACTTGAGGAGTATGAGCAGAAGCTACAAAGGTGTTATAATTTGGATATTTGTCCATCCTGTCCTCTCATGCCAATTTCACGTTGAATTGCAATCCCCAATGTTGGAGGATGGACCTGGTGGAAGGTAGTTGGTTCATGAAGGCAGATCCTCCATGAATGGCTTGGGCCATCCCCATTGTGGTAAGTGAGATCTCACTCTGAGTTTGCATGAGATCTGGTCATTTAAAAGTGTGCGGCACCTCTCCCCGGGCACTCTCTTACTCTTGCTGCCTCCCAGCTCACCTTCCACAATGAGTAAAATCTTCCTAGGGTCTTCCCAGAGGCTGAAGCCAGAGCCATGCTTCCTGTACAGCCTGCAGAACCATGAGCCAAGTAAGCCTCTTTTCCTATAAATTACCCACTCACAGGTGTTTCTTTATAGCAATGCAATAATGGCCTAATACTAAAGAGGTCAAAATTAATTTTCACCCTTGTAAAATTTTGCTAGCAAAACTAAGTCCTCAAACAAAATAAACAGATCTTAATTCCTGTAGTTCGGTTAACTGGTTCAAAAAAAAATTGTGATTAGAAATGAGTTCCTGTTTTATTTTTCTTATAAATAGTTGCAAGAAAATGGTAAATTTATTTTCTCCTTGTGCCGTTTATCCTCAATATGCAGGCCAGCATGATTTAAGCAGTAGCAATCAACCAACAGACAATAGTAGAGTTTGGCTTTATACTTTGTTCCTTCCTCCGAGCCACCCATGATTAATCAGGAGTTCTTGAGTGTGGTAAATGTCCCTGGAAAAATTTAAGGGATATATTAGCTTTAGAGTTTTAGTACAAATTATGTGGGTATAACTTTTCTCTAAAAAAAGTTTTCATCAATTTCATCAAATTTTTAAATAGCCCGCAGGTCTGGAAATTAGAAAAGATTAAGAACTATTCAGTCATTCATACCATTTTTTAAAATTAGTCCCTACTATGCATTAGGCATTCTTCTGAGCACTGATGATAAAGCAATGAACAAAGCATGCAAATATTCCTGTCTCCCAGAAGCTTACATTTTCCTGCTAGGATGCAAACAATTAATAAGTAAAATAGATTGCATGCCAGATGATAAATGATACAGAGAAAATAAAGCAGAGATAAAAGCCAAGGCTCGGGAATTGTGATTTAGAATAGTATGGACAAGGAAGGTCTTATGGAGTAGATGCCATTTGACCAAAGACTGAGGGGCCGGGGAAACAAGTCATGACCACACGTGGGGCGACGGCCTTCCAGACAGAAGGACTCGCAGATGTAAATGGCTCTGAAGCAGGAACATACCTGGCATGTGCTGAGAATGGCAAGGGGCTAGGGTGCCAGGAGCTGAATAAAGAAGAGCAGTGGAAAATAACAGCTGTGAGATACGGGGGAGGAAGTCACAGATGTGGCAGCTACAGACCACTGTAATAATTTTGGCAAACCACTGGAGGGTTTCGAGAAGTGCGATGATTCATTCTGACTTACATTTTCTCAGGATCACTCTGGCTATTGTGTTGAGAATAGCCAGAAAGAGGGTGGCAAAGGCTAAAATAGGAAGAACGATTAGGAAATATCTGTACAAATTCTGATGAAAAATGATGGAGATTTGGTAGTGATGGGAGGTGGTGAGAAGCAATTAGTACTCAGATCTATTTTAAGTGTAGAGGCAACAGACTTTGCTAATAGATTACACATGGAACATGAGAGGAAGATGGGACTCCAAGCTTTTGGGGATAAAACACTAGGATAATAGAGAGTTGCCTTTGATGGACTTGAGCAGGATACAGAGGGCTAATCAATAATTTAGTTTTGGAGGTTGGGTGTTGTGGCTCCCACCTGTAATCTCAGCACTTTGGGAGGCCAAGGAGGGAGAATCACTTGAGTTCAGGAGTTCAAGACCAACCTGGATAACATGGATAAACCCCATACCTATAAAAAATATAAAAAGTTAGCTGAGTGTGGTGGCACAGGGCTGTGGTCCCAGCTACTTGGGAGCAGGATAACCTGCGCTGGGGCAAGAGGATAACTTGTGCCTGGGAGTTTGAGGCGGTAATGAGCCATGATCAAGCCACTGCGCTCCAACCTGGGTGGCAGAGTGAGGCTGAGGGAAGACATTTGGGAATGTTAAGATTGAGACACCAATAAAATAACCATGTGTTGACATTTTGTAGGTAGTTGTATATAGGGATCTGGAGTTCAGCAGGTAAGTTTGAATTAAAGATACAAATTTGGGAGTAAGCAACAAAAAGATGATATTTAAAGCCTGACTCTGGATAAGACCATTGAGGAGGTGGGTGTACATCTAAGAAAGAGTCCAAAGACTAAGGTATAAAGCACTCCAGAGTTAAGAGTTCAGGGAGATGAGAAGGACCCAATAAGGACTGAAAAAAAGAGATCTGTGAAGGAGAAAATCAGGAGCTTGTGAGTTCTGGAAACCAATTGAAAGAAGTGTTTCAAGAAGAAATGGATCAAGTGTGCCCAAGCTACTGATAGTGAGTAAGAGGTGTATTGAGAGTCCTCCACTGGATTCAGGACCTTCACAAGGGTAGGCTGGAACAGAGTGCAGGTGCTAAAAGCCTGATTGGAGAGGCCTCAAGGGAGAATGAGTGAATAAAAATACTGGAATAGCTCTTCCCTCAAGAAGTTGTGTTACCAAAGGAATAAAGGAATGGGAAATAGCTAGAGGGGAACTGAAGTCAAGTTTTCATAAACATAAACATTTAAATTCACACACACATACACACACACGTGTGTGTGTGTGTATGTGTGTGTGTGAATTTAATTGTTTATGTGCTGTTAGAAATGACCCCACGAATATTGTTTAGGTTTCTTACAGACCTTACCCATCTTCTTTTCTTTCTATTTTTGACTGGTTTATTTTTAGCCAAAGTACCAATTGCCAAAGAAAAACATCACTCCTTACATTTTTAGTAATTCCTTTTATTGGTTCAAAAGGATCGTGATCAGAAATGGGTTCCAGTCCTATTTTTTTATATAAATAATTGTGTGAAAATGGTAAGTTTGTTTTTTCCTTGTGCCCTTTATGCTGAATTTGCAGGCCAAGACGATCAAAGAAATGGTAACACACATACATTTCTTGGCAGTCGATAAAGAGTGTTCTAGAAGTAAGTGACACAAAACCAGGGGATAATCAAACTTCCCAATTATATAATCATTTTCATTTTTTTTTTCTCTGCAAGCTTGGAACATTGGAGATTTTTTATGTGGTTGTTTATCAAAAGTCACCAGATGTAAAATGACAAAGTCAATCAAAGGGACATATGTAACCTTCAGTTAATACATGGATGATCTTAAGAGAACATCTATTCTTGCCTCATTACAATGGATTCCTCTAATTAAAATTGTAAATTTAGCTAGACCAAGAGAATATAAAAAAATTATAAACCCTAGAAGGTGATGTAGTGTTACAGATTGAATTGTGTCTCTCCAAAGGATGTTGAAGTCATAACCCCTGGTACCTGTGAATGTGACTGCATTTGAAAATAGCATCTTTGCAGATGACCAAGTTAAGATGAGGTCATTAGATGTGTCCTAATCCAATGTAACTGTTTCTTTATAAAAAAGGGGATATTTAGACATAGAGACAGAACATAGAGAAGGAACACTGTGTGAAGACACAGGGAGATGACCATCTACAAGTCAATGAACATTTGAAAATACCAGAAGCTAGGAGAGAAGAATAGCATAGACTCTCCCTCACAACCTTCAGAAGGAACCTAACATACTGATATCTTGATCTTGCACCCCTATCCTCCTGAACTGTGACACGATAAATTTCTGTTGTTTAAGCCACTCAATGTGTAGTATTTTGTTCCAGTACCCCATAGAAAATCAATACACTTAGTAAATTTAGTAAATAGAATTCAGGTCTTTGTTAAACATTAAATGAGTAAACAAAAAACATACAAACAAAAAACTGGCACTCTGCATTTTTTTCATAATTTGATTTTTATATGAAAAGAAACATTAAAAAAATTTTAGGCGGCAGTTGATTATTCTAGTGCGTTAAGTATTTTATTTGCCTGGAAAGAGACTATTTATATAATCAGGGAAAAATAAAACTCTCCAAATACAATTTATTATTGTAATTTGTATGTTAATTTCAGGATGACCATGACTGCCTGCTCCCTGGCAAAGCCAATCTGACAACACTGTCAATTAGCTCTTACAGCAGCAGCATTGTTTATTTACAAGGAGAACTGACTTCAAGTTCCAGTTCATCAAGTTCATCAGAGGGCAAATGAGAATTGCAGTGCTTGGAGACTTAATTTTAGATGTACTTATGTGTTGTCTGGATGGCCCAACTCCAGGTGATACTATTTGCTGATTTTTCTAAACATCTTTATTTAGATGCAATGCACATGCCATAAAATTCACTCAAAGCATACAATTTAATGAGTTCACAGTTGTGCAACCATCAGCACTCTCTACGTGTAGACACTTTTATCTTCCCCAAAATAAATTGATTCCCCATTACCAATCATATCCCATTCCCTCTACCCTTTCCTCTAGCCACAGGCAGTCACTAATCTACTTTCCGTCTCCAGAGATGCCTATTCTGGATATGAAATATAAATGAAATCGTACAAGATACAGTCTTTTGTGACTATCTTCTTTGATTTAGCATAATTTTTTGTTATTGTTGTTTTGTTTTTTTGAGAGGGAGTTTCACTGTTGTTGCCCAGGCTGGAGTGCAATGGTGCGATCTCGGCTTAATGTAATCTCTGCCTTCCAGGGTCAATCGATTCTCCTGACTCAGCCTACTGAGTAGCTGGGATTACAGGTATGCGCCACCAAGCCCAGCTAGTTTTCTATTTTTAGTGGAGAAGGTGTTTCTCCATGTTGGTCAGGCTGGTCTCGAACTCCCAACCTCAGGTGATCTGCCCACCTTGGCCTCCCAAAGTGCTGGGATTACAGGTGTGAATCATAATGTTTTTAAGGCTCATCTGATTTATAGCATGCATCAGTACTTCATTTTTTTAAATTGCTGAATCATATTCCATTGCATGGCTATACCATATTTTGCTTATGTATTCATCAGGCAGTAGACATTTGTGTTGTTTACAATTTTTGGTTGTTGTGAATAATGCTATAAGAACATTCATGTGCAAATTTGTGTGTAGATGTATGCTTTCCCATCTCTTGGATCATATCTAGAAGTGGAATTACTGGATCACATGGTAATCCTATATTTAGCAACTTGAGAAACTACCTATTTTCCAAAGTAGCTGCAACATTTTACATCCCCATCAGCAGTGAGTGAGGGTTCTAATTTCTCCATATCCTCTCCATCACTTGTTATTGTCCATCTTCTTTTTTCAATTATAGCCATCCTAGTGGGTGTGAAGTTGTATATCACTGTGGTTTTCATTGTCATTTTCCCAGTGGGTAATGATGTTGAGCATATATTCATGTGCTTATTAGCCATTTGCATGTCTTCCTGAATATATATCTATTCAAATCTGTGGTATAATAAAAAATATTTAGTCTTCATCCTTTGTTCCTGTCACACAGCTTCTAAAATGCTTGGAAGCTTTAAAGTTATGAGCATCTTTTCTATATTAATGAGATAACTGGTGGTCTCTAGATAGCTTCAACATGGGAACTGTTAGCCAAAAAGACCAAACCATGATTAAAGGGATGCAAATTTCAGCCCCTTTATCCTGACCTCTGGGGAGGAGGGAGTAGCTGGCACTTGGGTGGCCAATGATTTAACAAATCCCACCTATATGATGAAACCTCCATTTAAAAAAGCCTCTAAACATCAAGGTTCAGAGAGCTTCCAAGTTGTTTTCCAAACACATCCACATGCTGGGGGACGCACCCCAACTCCACAGGGACAGAAGATCCTGTATTCATGACTCTTCTGGACCTTGCCCTGTGTGCTCCTTCATCTGGCTGTTCGCTTGTGTCCTTTATAATAAGCTGGTAAATGTAAGTAAAATGCCTTCCTGACTTCCATGAGTCTTTCTAGCTAATTACTGAATCTGAGGCGGGGGTGATGAGAACCCCCAATTTATAGCCAGTTGGTCAGAAGTACGGGTGGGCCAGGATTTGAGATTGGAGTATAGCATGGGGGCACTGTTGTGGAACTGAGACCTTTAACTCATGAGATCTCATGCTAGCTCCAGGAGGATAATGTCAGAATTGAACGGAATTTTTGGACTAACGAAAAACTCAAATATTTATAACTTTTTTCCCAAAGCCTGTATATAATTGTCAACAGAACTAATCAAATAAGTTCCATGTCTTACACAAGAGATAGAATAAGACTCTAATTCTGTGGTCTGAAAACTTTGATGTGAACATAATTGTATGACTAAAGGGCTGTACGTCACCCGATACATTCAACTAGCCTCTTTCATGAGAGGTAAAATGGGAAGAGACTCAATTCTTCCCAATCTAGTAGAAAATCATGAAGATTAAAGAAACATATGAATGTGAAAACCTTTTGAAAAATGATGTATTATAAGAGGGTATTCACAGCAATCAAAACTTTGCCAAAGGTCTCTCCTAAAGCCACAAACTTGAAGACAGCAAAAGGCCATGAGAAAACTCACTGAAAGTTACCAGTTGGTTGATCTGTCTCTACAGGGTTCAGACAGATGAGTGAGTTCAAGGCAGCTCCTTTGCTAAGAGATGCGATTGTAGAACCAGGCTTGCAAATTACTGGCTGTACTGACCTAACTGTAGGACTGCTCCATAGATTATAGTTATTATCCATGTGCCTAAAGAATCTAGGAAGTACTGACAGGAATAGCCTGACTTTAAGTGATAAAGATTGCATGAGATAGATTAAGCCTTGTCACTAAAAAGGAGAAAAATAAATCTTACTGATTTTCTTTTCGATTACTTGTATGTTTGATGAAAACGCAGCGTATACATTGTAAGCACAATAGCCACATTGTTAAGGGGCTACATGAATAACTTGGTGGTGGTGTTCCAATGTAAAGGTATCATTCTTAGATTAAAATGTCTGGGAAAAAAGAGTCACTTGCTTACAGAAAGAATCAAGATCAAATATCTTTGAGCGACTACAATCCAAATAATCTCCCCTAGTTCAAAGTCATGTGTCATCTGATTCTTTTGGTTATACCTAGACCTGACTGTTAATAAATGGTTTGTTTCTTACTCTTTACTCTCATGCCCTTATTAAGATGGTGAATTCATTGGCCACCTTGAAGACGAGGTCTTGCCTTAATCTTCTTTTGAGTTTCCAGTAGCACCAAACCCATGGTAGGTATTTAATCAGCAGGGGATGACTAGTTGAAGATGCAATATGCAACGTGTATTCTTGAGGAAACTGCAATTTCTAAATTCACACTGGAAGAGGTATTTCTAGTTCTCTCTGCATAGCTGAGGTAAGATTTGTCAAGGTATTTACCTTATACAGAAAGTATTTGCAGAGTTGGGTTATGATACTCTTTTTTTTTCTATGATTGAGTTTATAAAAATGCCCTCTCCAAACCAAACCTATCTCCAATAGAAATCAAATATTGTATCTGCTGAAAGTTTTGGCATAGATCTCATTAACACCCTTTCTATTTCAGTGCCATAAACCACCTAGATAAAACTCAAACATTATAAATCATAGTTTGGGGATGACTATCTGGCTATAAAATATTTTATTCCTTGCAAAAGAGAGTTGAGTATTGAAACTCAATGGATGGGTGTGATACACACACACACATACATGTTATATTATTAGTGTAAGTGGTTTGTTTTTGTAGATGTTAAAAAAAATCTACCATATGTCAGTCTCAGCACTCCTTGTATACATACTTCCATGGAGATTCAGCTCTTCAGCTACTGGCCAATAGAGAGCAAATACCACTCATTGTGCCATTCTGGTATGAAGTACAGTGAAGTAGACTCATCAGAAATACACTAAAAATAGCCAGCTCTGATTGTAATCAGGGATAGAAAATGTGCATTCCTGTTCATCTTAATGTGCTGTTTCATTTTTAAATTTGTTCCTTTGTTGTCTTCATGTCTTTCGCTCCTGGCCTATCCAAAAGCTCTAGAGTCCCCCTATCCTGCCTGGTGATTGGAATTCTAATCACAAGCTTAGCTCTCTCACATCATTAGGAAAACTACCAGGACTGCAGTAAGTTGGCACCATTCACTTTCTTCTGTATGTTAATCACTTAGAGGTTTTTATTAGGGCATTTGGACTGGCTTTGGCAAAAATAAAGAGTGTAGCTTCTTCACCAGTCAGTGGTGGAGGCAGCTCTCCAGAGCTGACCATGCTCAGGTGCCAAGAGAGAAAGCCTAAATGTAAGCCTTTTAAATGCAGGGTCAGCATTGAAGGACTTCCACCTAACCCAACTGTTAGCATGTTCCCACGGTGCTCCCATAGCCAGCAACTTGATTTTATTTGTACTGCTCTCCCATTCCTCATTTTGGACCATCTGCTTTGGCTGAATGCCCAGCTGTTACTGAAATGTTCTGTTTTCTCAAAAATGGTTTTCTGGAGCTCCTACAGAAAAGACTTCCAGAATATTCCATCTTTTAATCCTTTCTCCCCTCCCATTCTCTGCTTTAAAAGTAAAAACAGGCCAGGTGTGGTGGCTAATGCCTGTCATCTCAACACTTCGGGAAGCTGAGGCAGGCAGATCACCTAAGCTCAGAAGTTGGAGACCAGCCTGGCCAACATGGAGAAACCCCGGCTCTACTACAAATGTAAAAATTAGCCGGGCGTGGCAGCATGTGCCTATAGTCCCAGCTACTTGGGAGGCTGAGGCACAAGAATTGCTTGAACCCAAGAGGCAGAGGTTGCAATGAGCCAAAATTGTGCCACTGCAGTCTAGCCTGGGCAACAGAGCAACAATAAAAACAAAAACAAAAGCAAACAAACAAAATAACAAAGTAAAATACATTCCCTTTCTGATTTTACTGCTGTCCATAAATTCTGCTCTAGGAAGCCACCTGGGGAGCAGGCTTTGGCAGCTTTGGGCTTGCTACTATCCTCTCCACCAGCCGACTTCCCATGGTGGGGTCAATTCGCTTACTATAAGGGGCTGCAGCAAGTCCTTCTATGACTTGCCTCCACCTTTGGACATAAAACATTGGCAGTGAAGGTGCTTGAAGTTTCTCCTAGTTGTTGGGAGCAGCGTTCCCCAGGGAGAGTCCATCATGCCTAGAGCCAATACTGAACCACTAGTTACCCACAGCTTTATCTATGAGAAGTAAGTTGTTTTTGACTCCTTGGTACAATCAGTTGTGTGTGTGTGTGTGCACTCGCACACCCTGCAGCATGTGTGGGAAGGGAGCTTGTGAAGGGAGTGTGGAGTATCGTTCTTTAGCATCTGCCTCTCAAAACAGCTCTAGCTTTTCTGATTAGTTTCCATAGAAGCAAAAAAGAAAAAAAAAAAAAGGTGGTGGGGGGTGACTATAGTCAAATAGAGCATTCCTACAGCAGAAGCAAAAGAGCTTGTGACTTTTTCTTGTCTCATTTTCTCTTTTTTCTGTTTGTTTTGGGACAGAGCCTCACTCTGTCGCCCAGGCTGGAGTATAATGGCGCAATCTCGGCTGACTGCAACATTTGCCTCCCGGTTTAAGTGATTCTCCCACCTCAGCCTCCCAAGTAGTTGGGAATACAGGTGCATGCCACCACACCTGGCTAATTTTTTGTATTTTTAGTAGAGACAGGGTGTCACTGTGTTAGCTAGGATGGTCTCAATCTTCTGACCTTGTGATCTGCCTGCCTCAGCCTCCCAAAGTGCTGGGATTACAGGGGTGAGCCCCCACACCTGGCTTTGTCCCATTTGCTTATGCTCACACTCCACCCAGTTGGAAATTTCCAGGTAACTTGCCTTTTTGAGATGCAGACTGTGGAGATGGAGGAGTGAGGAGGCCCACGTCTGTAACGGGCTGGGAACAATGCTTCGTTTTCTGTAAAGTTCGGTGTCCCTCATGTATCCCCTTTGAGTATCTCCACTTCTCTCCCACATGGGCGCATTTCTTTGACTTTGAGACTTCATCTTTCATGAACTAAAACTTGCATAAAGTCACTTCCTAAGTATTTGAACACAGCTTTTTAAAACAGAACCTGCTTTTAAAGCTATAGTCTAATGTTACACAAATCTGTTTCCTGTGGAAATGTTTTCTATATAAGCAAGTACATTTCAACAGCAAACAGCTTTAAGATGATTGTTTAAGTAAAATGTGGCATGTTTTGAAATTTTTATGGAAAACTCAAAGTACTTTATAGGGGTTTGAGATATATAGATGCAAGCATTTATCAAAACTCATTCACTGTGTATAAATTTTTCCTAAAAAGATAAGCAAATATCAAATGTGAGATAATAATTCTCATGCTTAAGTATGTAGAGGTGAAGGGTATTAATGCCTTCAACTCCTTTAAAATGCTTCAAAAATAGGATGGATAGATACCTGATAAAGCAAATATAGCAAAATGGTAATTGTAAATTTGAGGGGGTGGGTTGCCACAGTCTAAATGCTTATGTCCCCTTAATTCATATGTTAAAACCCAATCCCCAATGTGAGGGTACTTGGAGATGAGGCCTTGTGAAGTGACAGAATTAGTATCCTTATAAAAGGGGCCCCACAGAGCTGCTTTGCCCCTTTCGCCCTGTGAGAATATGGTGAGAAGGTGCCATCTATGAGGAACGGACTCTCACCAGACACTGAAGTTGCTGGAGCCCTAACATTGGACTCCCTGACTTCAGAACCATCAGAAATAAATTTCTATTGCTTTTAAGTCAGCCTGTCCAAGATACTCTGTTATAGCAGCCCAAATGAACTAAGACATGAGTACATGTGTGTTCACTGTACAGTTTCTTCAATTTTTTGGCATGTTAAAAAGTTTTCATAATGAAATGCAGGTATGGAAGGGAAGACACAGCATTTGGAATTGCGAGAGTGGAGTTCTGGTCCCAGTGTGGCATTAACAAGCTGTACAATGCGGTCAACTCTTACCTTTTCAGAGTCTTGGTTTCCCTATCAACAAAATTAGAATCTCAAATGCATTTTTGTGTCTAATAATCTATTATTTTCAGAAACAAACATGGATCGAATGGTCAGAAGTCTTCATAGGAATTTGGGGCTTTCATTTATTGAATTTATATAGTCTAAAGGAAACATTGAACATGTTGTTATTCAACGTTTTACCAATTGGAAAGCTCTAATGTGCCTTTCTGACTGTATCATCTCTCCCAGTGCAAACTTCTCATCTGATGCCAAGTACTGATGCCAGAAACACAGTGGGCAGGAATAACCTCTCCCAGACCAATTGGTCTGGAAAACTTGAGAAAAAATAATTAGATTGCTGTCCCATGGTGCTCTGATCAGACTATTTTTATGTGATTGTACACTGCACTGTACTTTCAGACCCCACAGCCCTGTGGTCTGACACCCAGGCAGAGTGGGAGCCACCTATAGGTGGCTATAGGATAAGGCATTTGGGGCCAGTCTGAAAGTAGGCCTTCCTCCTCACTTCTGTTTCTTACCCCCAAACCATATTCTCCATTCCTAGTTCAAAATGTCTGCCATTATGAGATGATCATTTGACTGGAGGCTCTATTTCTTATTAAAAATGCAACTACTCAGCCAGGCATGGTGGCTCATATCTGCAATCCCAGCACTTTGGGAAGCTGAGGCGGCCAGATCACAGGGTCAGGAGTTCGAGACCAGCCTGGCCGATATGGTGAAATGCTGTTTCTCCAAAAATACAAAAAAATTACCTGGGTGTGGTGGCACACGCCTGTAATCCCAGCTACTCAGGAGGCTGAGGCAGAAGAATTGCTTGAACCCAGGAGGG